>NC_088103.1:38311903-38509403 GCF_036370855.1 Dromaius novaehollandiae | reverse complement strand
CTCGTTTTGCACCTAAAACCATAATTATTTATTATAAATTACCCTTAGATTGGGTTTAAGAGAGCTGAGAGAATTCTAACCAAAGTCCCCTATTGCTACATATGCATTATTAAAGAAAAGCCACCTCCACGCTTTATATATCCCCTTTTCTCATTGTCACTCGTTCTCTCCCAATTTCTTCTCTGTATTTATTTTACAGGTACTCATACACCACAGTTGCATGAACAATTTTAAAAACACCTGCATCACTGAAATTGCATCTATTAACAATAAGGTTTTCCTAGTTTTGTGAATGGCAAAAAGAAAGAGGGTTCATGTTTAGGGATGAATATACATCAACTTGCAAAAATAAACAGAAACTGTATCTACAATAACTAAAAATGTACATTTTAAGCAAATACACTAGATGAAAAAATATATTTTTAATAGAAGTGGAGGTTTTTTCTTCATTAATAATATTCTATAAACATTTCTTGCACCTTCATCTGAATTTGTCAAGAAGTAGTCAATGCTTTTAATAAAGTTTTATCTGAAAACATCAGTAATTCCATTTTCAGCTACGGAAGTTTCTCACAAAACCTGTTACAGAAGTTTCCCTACTGCATTTCTGATTTCAGAAACATAAAGACTGCTCAATTAGCTTACTCGTGTTATTTGCAAACACACAGCTATCTTCCTCCTCCTGAATACTGCACTTTTTTTTTTTTTTTTTCCTAAGAAATAGAATTTGCTCCTATTTGGTGTATAATGATTTAAAGCATCTTAAATCTCCTGAAGAATCTGCATTATCTATTAAATTTTCAGGTACCAAGATACAGCCATTTGTATATATTTAACTTCAAAGATGTGACTCAGTTCTGTGCTTCCTACTAAGCAAAAAAGAAAACAAGAACACAAGAACTCTAAATGTGTATCTTCCTTTCTACTTTTTGAGACGCAAATATGGTAGCATCTTTGGATACACACGCGAAGTTGAGAAGGAGCATTATTTTAATCGAATCCTGTGCAACAGAATATTTTTGATAATTCAGTCAATGCGTTTTCTCCATTTTACTTTAATACAATTTAGATAGTAATATTTTGGTGTGGATTTTTTTAATGTTGATACTCACTTAACCTACTTGCAATTCTAAAGAAGTCAACACTTGATTGTGACAATGTTCAAAAGAATTTCCTATGCCACAAGCACAGTAAAAACTTTCACCAATTAGTGCAGGAAAAAAGGAGGGAAAAGCCAGAGCGCTGGTGCTCAAAGAGCCAGGCCTTGCGGCAAAGCTGTCATGTCGAGTGGATTGATCAACAGGACCGCAATTTCTAATGGCATGTTGTCATGAAAAGTCAGCCACGGGGAGCCACCTGCTTTACTCCTCATAGACAGCCAGGGAAAGGAAGGGGAGAAAAAAACCCTCTCCATACCTACTTCTGCCAGTCCCTTTTGCTAACAATTTTGGTAAGGGTCTCCTGATTTTTATTCAGTAGGAATATGTCAAATCTCCAACCGTATTATCCAGCCTCTAAGATTACAGTAGCAGAGAAGGCTGATGCTATTTTGGGGGGGAGGGAGAGGGGAAAGGGAATGCAAAAAAAATTATCTCTATCCCCCAAATACTTCTCAGATCAGAAAATACACCCGTCACATCTCTAAACCAACAAAGTTTGTCAATGGCTTACAATGCACATCTAAGGCATCCTGCAAGTGGAGAACAACCCGGAGTGTAGACCTTCTGCGCGTGGCTTTATTTCAGCACCACCTCTCTTCACCCCCACCGCATCATAAAAGCCTTTATTTGACATACGTTGTTGGCTTTGTTTCAATTTAGATTACCTCTAACTTTTAAGATCAGTTTGTTTATTCTAAGATCGCGGCATCGGTCTGTCCTGGAACCCAATCTTGGCTGACACGGCCAAGAATTTATATTGAATTTCACAGGCAATTGTGCAAAATACTGTGTTGAAGACAAAGATAGCAGCTTCCTTGTTTCACTGTTGGAATATTTTCTTGTGCTTGATGGAACATAATTCATCCTTCAAGAACTTCCACAAACTTACCAGTAAATAACAGCACCAAACAGTCTGTCTTAATCACTCTACAGGAATGTCTCGGTGTCACTTTAACCCATGGCTCTGATTCTCATCACTCGGAAGACATGGATATTTCCCTCTTATAATACATGCTAAAGGCACATATATTACTTCCATTATGTTATGCCTCATAAAATGTACTGCAATTGCTGAAGTAATTAAAGCTTAGTTAAAAATAAATTCCACCATTGTGCTATACGAGAAAATGGAAATCTTGGACTTGGACAGATCTGTTTGGAAACCTCTTACAATTTTTAAACCTTTTTTAAACGTAAATTTTTGCTGATTGGAACAGAGATTCAGTTTGGTTTCATTTGTACAAAAGATTTCACATGTTTAATACCTGTTTGCTTAAAAGGGTCCAAAACAAAACTGAAATGTGCAGTAACTGCTAATTTAAGTGATTTTTTAAAAAAAAAAAAACAAAAAATTTGAAAAAAAAATCCAACATCCCTTATCTATGTACAAAAGAAAAAAAGTCAAATAAAAGTTAAAGAACTTTTAAGTTCATGAAACCAAACCCCACTTGGCATGCAAATCACGTACTGTAACCTTTTATCGGCGCAGCCTCTGGTCTCATCAGTCGATGAAATTCTCAGCCCGCGGCAACAGCTTAGCCGAGGGACGCAGACCAATGAGAAAATATTCATTGTGTTAGCATTTCAAATGGCGAGAAAGGAAGAAGAAGCGCTAACTGATCACTGCCCGTGGAATTAATTGGATATTCCAAGAATAATGTCTCTCACTGAAGATCCTTGGAGGATGAACGCTAGTAGAGACCACATTTTGTGCGGCGCCTTCAAAAAGAGACCGCTTGGGGGTAGTGGACATATTAGGGTTTTAGCGCATTTCCCTAAAGGCCAGAAAATAATCAGATGCACTGAACCAAACTCAGCTAATCCATTCCATAATTATACACACAAATCCAATAAACTTTGTCACATTACTGGAAAATTAAACTATTACAGTGAAGCCTTTTGCTATTTTGAGAAAGTTTGGATTCCTGTTTTATCCAAAAAAAAGGGGGAGGAAATCTTGGCAAAAGTCAGAAGTTTTGGAGATTGCACATGCACGCGCACAAGCTCGCATCCATGCACACACACGGGAGCCGAGAGTAAGAGTAATGCTTAGCCGTAGTCTTCTGTTATGCCTAAAGCTCAGGTAGGTGTCCCACAGCTTCCTTCCTTTCTATGGAGGGGATTTACGTTTCAGCTTTATTGCACATAGCCCAAGCATATGCAATGACCCTGTCCAATATTAGTATAGCTTTCCTTAAGACACATCTTAATCTAACCTTTTCAAGACTCTTTTGCTTTCAGACTCAAAACAGCATAAAAAATGAGCATTGTTGTGGAGCGCCAAGAGATTGAACTAAGACTCCGGCTTGGTCCAAAGCAGTAGCCCTCTGGATAAACAGCTGCTTGTGCAACTAAATAAGCTCTGTAGACCAAAAGGTAAAAGAGTAAGAAAAAAAAAAAGAAAGAAAGAAAAAAAAAGGAAGAGGAAAAAAACTGAGATTAGGAACCTTCCCAAATGTTCCATCTTCCCTATCGACCGCTGGCCTAGCGTGAGGTGTCAATTTTGACTCCAAAGAGAGCACACGAATTCGCAGCGGTCCCATTATGCGGTCTCTGCGCTCATTGTAAATTCTGTCAACGAAGTCAATCTTATTAACTTCCGCACTGGTTCACACATGACATTTTCTTCAATTTTCTTGCTGACATCAAAAACATCAATTAGCAGCCCGAAAATAGGAAGGAACGAATGACAGAGCCTGATAACGTCAACTATTTGAAGCCAAGGGTAAATCTATTCTCCAGTTCTGAATGCGTTCATTACAATTGCATTTTCAAAGAAGACCTCCAAATAGCAAAGAAAATTAAATTTATCATCTAGAAATGCCTAGAAATTGTTTTTTTAATCCTATGTCTATCTCTCAATCCCAGAGTGTAATACAAAGTATCGCAATTCAGTTTTATGATAACATGCCACAACTTTAATAGAAAGTTTATAAAATATGCAGCCCTTGCCATACTTCCTATCACATAGCAACTACAAGGGTTGAGAAAATTTGTCCAACAGATTGTAGCGTTGCCTTGTCTACTCCATCAATTCTCATAGGCGGGCACAGCATTAACACACACACACACACACACACACACACACACACACACAGCCTCTCTCGGCACAGGCACACCCCCCCCCCCCCAGCCCCACTTGTGAAGAATTTATGAGCTATGCAATATCCAGCGACTTTAAAACACCGGCAAAGCACTACACTGCTCGTGTGCGGGGAACACGCGCCGGAGCAGCCGCACATTTGCATTTGCCCAACTCTTTTCATGTTTCAGAGAAAACAAGCCCAACTCCCCGTCCGTTAAAGCAAAGGGAAAGTCCAACCAAAGCCTGCGCGCTAACTGTCAAGCGCAAAGCAGATGCATTCAATCAGCTGCCAGAACTTCCGTTACCTGAACTCTTACCCTCTTTTCATTTTATTGACATTTAAAAAAAATAAATGCATAAAAAGATCCTCCCTGCAACACGGGAACGAGACCCGTGTCGACAGAACATGGTCCATTTGCCGCGCTCAGCAACAAGTCTACGGAGAAAGATAAGCGTATTTAATGCAAGTCAAAAAATGTAACACAATAAACCTGGTTTTATACTCTTTAAAGAAGCCCTCGCTTTATTTATTTATTTATTTATTTAGCGGATGCGCCCGCTTTGTGAGACATCGTTTCATGCTTGTATTACATCTCCTAGGGAGTGAATAAAAGCAAGTTTAGTGGCGACCAAAGACACTCACTCGGACTTAATGCAAACAGAAAGAGCAGCTACACCCTGATAAACAGATCACATTCCTTCAGCCCATTGATTTTTTGATCTTTTGACATTTTTTAGTTGCTTCCATTCCCTTCCTTGTCTTTTCCTCAATGTCACAAAAGACAAAATGTCTCAGCAATTGATAGCAGGGGTATCTATTAGCTGTCAACCCGCCTTTTTCTCCCCGGCACTGACTAAGAAAGTACAAAATAGAAGGCTGAGAACTGGCAAGAAAACATATCATAGGAATCGCATAATTTAATTGGCTAATCATATTCTGTTATTTTGGCTTTTCCACATCTCATCTCTCTGGGAAGCAGCCGGAAGGTGAAAGGGGGAAGGAAAAAGGTTACACTGAATGAGTTTCTGTAATTTTTGTTGCTACGTGGGAACAAACGAGAGAAGACGGAAGGCAGAAAAAGCAGCAGCGAACTCCTGGGAGGTTTGGTGAGGTGCCTCCGTCTCTCGCACAACGCTTTCCAGCCCGTGCATAAAAACGAATCCGGAGCAGAGCGAACGTATTAACTCAGCCATACTTGAGGGAATGCTGGAAATGAAATTAATGGGGCTAATTCTCAAAAAGCTTGTAAAATTATTTTACCACAGAAGAAAAAAATTGAGTCAATATGACTAATGGTAAATCTTTTTTTTTTCCCCCCAAAAAATTGCATTTGGACATCTTACTGTTTGCAAGAACCCTTTCCAATAGTGATTAGAATAAAGGTAAATTGAGGCTTATGTTTCATCTCCTATAATTTATCTCAGATGCTTGTAACCTGTGATTAGGAGATTTTTGGTTTAAGCAAACAAATTTCAGAAAGCATTTACAATTGTTTAAAGTACTAGAGAAACAGATTAAAACACACAATGCGTTACTGTGTATTTAACAGTGCAATAAGTAGAATATAAAAATTTTTCTAGGCAAACTATAAATGTTCACAAGATAATTACGTAAAATTCTTGGTGAATAGATATTTATATTTCATTTTGAATGCAGACCCTGCAAAAATCACTGAGAAACTGCTTCTTTTGCTTTTACAATATTTTATAAAGCAAAGAAGTGAGTGGCACAAGGAAGGTGAATTATTTTACAAAGAAATATATACCGATGTCATTCCAGAAACAGCTCCTTTTCGTCAGACTCAAAAGCACAGAATGGAGACTAAAATACAATTAATTTGTCTGGTGACAGCTTTTTTATTTCATTTTGTGTTAGAGATTTCTAGGAATGACTTTTCAGTTAGGGCCCAATCCTGCCAATCAATTGCAAATGGGAGTTTTGCCCGCAAAAGGACTTCAGAGATCACCTCTGACTGCATTCAAACAACCTGCAGGACTGCGGCGAGGGAACAAGGCTTTGGAAACGCATTTCGCCTTTTTTATATAGTGCACGTTTGTGACAAGAATTGCCTCATTTTCGCCAGTAAGACACTATTACTTATTTTGACATTGAAATGACATCCACTTGGAAGAGTAATGCTAAATAAATATGAGTAAATGAAAAAAAAAAAACAAAGAAAAGGGTAACATCTGTTAAGCGTGTAAGATTTTCTCAAAAGGAACCAGGAACGCTAAATTATTTCTCCTAAAACCTGCAATACTTCATGCCAAGAATAAGCTCCCCCCCCTCCTTAAATAAGTTCAAGTTTAACTTAAACAAGTAAACACAGATGGACTTTGAAATATGTTTATCAGATTAAAATATAAGAAGGAGGAGAAATCTGGAGAGCAGCTAGCTCAGCTTCTGGAGAAGCATGCCTGAACTTTGCTGTTTATAAGGGAAGTTTGTCGGTGTCCAGCTAAACCTCTATGCCTGAAAAAAAGGTAGAGCTTTTACAAAGTACCCTCTCTAATTTTTATCCCTTGTCGTTTAGGACCGGAAATCCCTGAGATTATTTCAGCTATTCATGTGTTGATACTATCAGAGGTTTATAAAAAACCCCACGGCTGATGAATTAAAACATGTGACTGGCCAACAGCAGTAGAAAAACTGACCACAGGTTAGTGATGAGGATGAACTTGGGTTATGTTTTTTTAAACCCCGCGCTGTCCTTGAAACGGAGGCTGCATACGGCTCCATTAGATACAGCTGCGGTGCTCTTGATCTATTATTTACAAAGAAAAACCCTTCACTACTTAAGTGGCCCCTTCTACTTCAGCCTTCAATTTCAGCCGCATCAAACAACTTGGAGGGGGGGGTCGGCGTAAGGGGAGGGGGTGAAGCTGGAGCCCATAATATAATTCTATGCAAGAGAAAATTGTACTTGAGTACGAAAATTCAGAATATCTGGAATAAGGTTTTGTATCCAAATTGCAAACATGACAGCCTCATCCAGAAAAGCGTAAACTCAATAATAGCCTTAGTTTTTAATAAAACTCTGTGAAGGTTTAAAATAAAATAGACATACAGATCCACAAAACCATTTATTTCCTCTCTAAAAAGATGAAATATGAATCAGAATTACAGGACTTCTTACTGTAAAAATCACCATTTTTCATTAAAATATAATTTTGCATTAAATTTGGTAATTATCAAGACTATTCTTTAAGTCCTATTGCATTCAAGCTAATTAGAAAGCTTAGATCTCACCTTTGTACTGAACTTTCAACTCTCTGATGCCAATTAGAAACTATTTTAAATGAATTTCCCAATTAAACTGACTCCTGTGATCAATTCTGACATAAGATAAAAACAGAATTTTCAGGGAGAAAAAAAAAGGGAAAAAAGGGAAAAATGAGAGGCATGAATGAAAAGCCTATTTGTGTTTCTGAAAACACTTTGAATGGTTTCTGCATCCCTGTTACGACGAGTATCTCATCTCCTGTGCTTGGAAGGCTCTATCAGAAACGGAGCTCATATCAGAAGTGTTTAAACTGCAATTAGTATTGTTTCATTATTCAGCACGTTTCCATTTTCAATAAATATCATGTTTCATTACCCTGTATATTTGGTTCTCATGTTATAAACTATCACATTAGATGAATTATAAATGTAAACTATTAACAGTTTAGATCCTTCTAAGTTGTTATCAATTTCAGGCTTTTGACAGCTTAAAGAAAATTCAGTAAACATGCTTCCTCTCCTCTAGCAAACTGCTTCTACAAAGTCAAGAGTCATCTCAGAAATAATAAATGGCTGTGTTCTCCTTATTGTGGAGAACAAAATTAACTGAAGTTTCCCGTATAAAAGACCATATAATTAACATTAGTAAAACGTGTTAAGTTACACTTAAGATATTCCGACAGCCTAATTATATCAATGAGTCATTTAACTCATGTTTGTATCAATTCAATTTATCTTCATTTCAATCAGCGTGGATTGATGGATAGTTATCATTAGGAGTGACAAAACATCACACTGCAGAAAAATGCAGGATGATGCGATATTATAGATAAAGCTGCCTGAGACCTTCTCATGCTCTGTAGCTGGAAATGACTCCTTGTATACACATCATTGCCTTCGCTAAGGGTGCCTACAAGTTATCATTAGCCACATTCATTGTTAAAGACTAACCAGGTCAGTGTTTCTGATCAGGTTGCAAATTAGACCAATTGAAGTGTTCTTAACCTACAGACTGGTGTCAGTAAGGACCTAACGGTACTGAAGCTACATAGTAATATGCGCCGAACACACCACCATTACTGCACATTTCATGCTGAACACAAACAGATTTAAGCGAAACGTTTTTTTTGGGGGGGGGGATGTATAAAGAATACAAATTACACAGACAACGTAATGCTGTTGTTTTAGCACAATTTTGATGAAAACCAATTGTTCTAGGGCAAACATATTAACCAAAAGCGCAGACTTGGGCAAAGAGAGCATTAGAGGTACAGATAAACATGTCATCATAAAGCCAAGGAACCAACATGTATTTCTATTTCAAATTATAATCCTGCCAGCTTTCAATATAGCAGTTAAATAACAGTTTTCAGAAATACAAATGCTGGCTAAATGAAGGGTTTAAAGTCTGATCTAGCACGAGCATTATATTTGGCTGAGAAAGGTGATGTTCGCAAGGAGGGGGGAGAGTAAAATGGTTTCACTTTCCACATTTATTATTTTTCCTCCGTTCTATTTCCCTGCATGGATTCAGGAGACAGGCATTGCATCATGCCTATTCTCATCGGTGGGGAACGGCAAGCAAGTCTAACCACATCAACGGGATAGTAACATATAGAAAATACCTCTGCAACCAATTCAGATATTGACATTTTGCAAAAGTTAGGCTTTTATTTTTCTTGTAATAAAATAGCATGCAAGTCATTTGTCCAAGTCTGTAACCTCTTGGTGCTTCCCTGATTGACTAGTAAGCATTGGATAAAAAAAGCATTTCTGGTAAGGGGCTATGAGAGGATTGTTATTTGGAGAACTTTCTCATGAGTTGGCTTTAAACAGAGTTAATAAAAGTAGGTTTGAAAGTTGAAGGAATAGAGTTGAAATGATTAAAAAGACACAAGAAAAATCCATACAGGATGCACAGCATTCTACAGTATATTAATTAAGTAAAGAAGTTTGGTAAGTGGGTTGAGCATTTGGGGGGGGGGGTGCATCTGTATGTGTTTTAATACAGCCACATCAGCAAATAGGTATCTCCATGTTAATGTCAATCACACATTTTTAATCACTCCACTCAGTGCCTAGAATACACACACACAGCATGCACATTCATCAATATGCAAAGAAGACATTGTCTCAAGAGTACATATTTACAGTTGTAAGTTAAGATGATTATGCAGCACGAATTTCTCAACTGGAAAACTGTTTATCAGTTAACAAATGGGAAGCAAACCTCAATTTATGAGCCACGTGCAGTGATCTCCTTAAAGGCTATCTGTGATGTATTAAGCAGAAATGACTGACAAGGTGGAGAGGACTGGGGAGACGGCATGACAAGCTATAGAGCAGCTGAAGGATTTCAGCTTAGCTGATAAGCAAATGGTATAAAGCACCTTGCCTGGGTCATTACAACCGATGAATGCAAGGAAGTAATAACCCTGTATACGCACTCAGAGCTGTCCGAGATGTTGCCGTGAGGACTCTGCGTTGGTCTGCGATGGGTGGCCAATGACTATTAGGGAAAACTTCATTCCCTCTGCAAAATGCTACTACATGCACTAACCAGCCCTTCCCATTTCACCACAACGCTTCTTTTTCCATTCAAATTTTCTCACATGCTACTTTTTTGTAAGAAAGCAACATTTCCACCTGTGGTTTGTGTAAACCAGTTGGAACAGGCAAGTCACCTGGACTAAACTCAGATGTGTTCTGAAAAGCCAAAATGAATCTCAGCACCCCTGGAGAAGCGCGTGTCTGCAGCAGGAAGGCTGAGCCATAATAGAGCCCAGCAGAGTCCGGCAGAGCCTCGCTCCCGGGTGACTCCAGCTAGCCCATCGCCTTTCTTCTCCAAGGCGACTGACAGCGATGGCTCATTTACAAGCACTGTGCTTAACAGCGCTCAACAACCCAGCGTAGCCCACAGGAGGAGCCCCTCACCTGGGAGCCAGACCCTTCAGCTGCTGACTTGGACTATGCTGGAACCGACTAGAGCAAGGGACGTCAGGAAGGGTACTTAGAATTTTTTCTCCCCCAAACCGTGCCCCCCTCCCACCCCCGTTTTACGATTACCAGCCAGTTCTGTCGGGTTTTCCCTCAGTTAGCACTCCTCCTCTGCTTAGAGACACAGCAACGGCAGGCTGAGAAGAATGGAACAACCACAAGCACAACCACTCTGTTTCCGAGTGAAACAGCAGAAAAAGAAGGAAAATAAAAAGTGCCTTGTTAATAAAAATTAAATAATAATAGAATAGGCTTTTCAGCCAACCTGACCCAAATTCTCAATGAGCTGCTTCACAGTGTAGAGAGTCTCAGCCAAGTGACGGTTACAGGTTGAAAACATGTTATTACAGACTACCATCTAGACATGGGCCAAACTAAACACTGCTTTGAAGATCTCCTGACAATGGTCAGAATGTGAACCCAGTCCAACTTCCACCACTTGTTCTCATCTCAAATTCAGCTCTCAACCAGGAAAACCTGGACGCCTTAACATAGACTTTGAAATTTTTTATTCAGAGTAAAATGAGAACAGATATACAATAACCAAAATAAATCGGCAAGCCAGCAACTTGAAAAGTAACTTGAAATGTAAAAGATTGGTATGAATCTTTTTGAAAACATAGCTCAGTTTTCCAGAGAAGGAATACACAAACGCACATGCTGCATTATATGTCTACAGACTGCATATGCAGTCAATTGCTATTACATATCTGCGCACATAACAGCAAACTTCAGTGGCTCTTTTATAACATAGCTTAAAGTTACTTCAGCCTTGGGTTTTTTTGTGTTTACAACCTGGCCTCTGACTTTTGCTCTGGGGTGAAATATCACTGTGCAACATCTGTTTCCAGGAATATTAAATTATTATTAAAAATGTTTTAAGCAAATTAAAATTAATGTGTTTTCAGCTTTCCAGAGACACAGGCGCTCTCCATGGTAAGGCAGGGGTGTCTAGCATTATGAAAACTAGCATAACCTAGAACACAAACCTTTTCCAATGGAAAACAAAGGTAATACAAGTTTCTTCTGCCCTCTGGGCTGAGCTTGATAGGCTATCTATCAATATAAAGACTCAGTCCTTTACATTTCTGCCGACACTGTATATATCCATACAAAATGTGGAGGCAGTCTAGAGCTAGAAGCTGCCCAACAACAAAGGATCTAAACGACAATTCCACTTTGAGTTGATGGCATCACCGAAGGTCCTTCCTTCCTTCCTCCTCTAAACCACCCTCCCAGTATTTCAGAATCTTCTAATCCTAAAGGAACTTATTTTCACAACCTGTTGTTCCCAATTTACAGCAAGGAAGCGAGACATGGAAAAAAAACATGGAATTTGCCTCATTCAGGCAGCAGAGGAGCATGACCCTGAACCCATATCTGGAGCTAACATCCCAGGAGCCAGTTGGTTAAAGTAATTCTGCGCCCGACCCCAATCAAATAATAGGAACTCACTGATGAAAAATTAAATCTTACTCTCATTCTCCACCTCAGGAATAACAAGGTATAACAAGACCTATCCATTGCCAGGCTGAATGCAGTTATTTCTATAGATAAGATAAAACTTTGAGCCTTAACTGATGCACAATATGGTCAAAACCCTACTCACTATCCCCCAAAAAACTAATATTCTCTTTCTTCCCGTTTTCCTCCCTCCTCAAAAAGTCCAATGGTTCAGAGGGGATGGAGTTTAATAATATTCATTCTTGAATAATGGCTACAGGGAAAAAGCAAGTTAATATATTACAGAACTCAAATTACAGTAGTAAGAAAATACATTGCACTGTGATGTAGAGATATAAATGAATTAATCCTGATATCTATTTCTTTCACAGAGGAATTAGGCATACGTTGAAGCTGACCTTGCAAAAAGTGTGCAAGCTGACAAACTAAGAAAGACATAGTGGTGCCCACTGCCCTCCTGTGTTAGGAAGAGATTACTCTTTAACTTCTTAAATCACACGCTATGTCCTCTCACAGGGTGTACACCAAAGGTCACTCCACTTTGTACACTGAAACAACTGAGAAGCTCACTAAGAGCTACTGTGCAGTCAGTTCGTTCAGTACACCCCCAAAGCGGCAGAGAGCATTCAAAGGCAAAACAGGCACCTTGAAATCTCGCTCAGCTATGGCCTCTAAAATTAGGCCAGTGGATTGCTACCGAGTAGATTTTTCTCTAAATTTCACATTTTTCCGAGCTTTAGAAGGAGGTTTCATCTGCAACTGCAACAGTGTGTAGAGGTGCACTGCCATCACTTAAAGCTATTTTCATCTGATCAGATGACGTTTTTCAAGACTTCTCACGGTGCTTCCTGGAAGCTTGTCATAGCATCTTTGCAGCACATATCCAGACTTAACAGCCAAATCTTCACACATAAGTTTGGCCCCATAGTTGAAAAGTGAGCAAAGGCAGCAGTTCTAGCAAGGCACTGAACTCAGTGCTCTCGTCATATCCCTCGCTTCAGATTTACACTTTCTGATAGACCGCAACTAGCATCGGATGCAGTTATGGGATTGTATGCCAAGACTAATACACATATTATGGAACTTTTTGCCTCCATATCATTTCACTAATATTTTTAAAGAAAATATATTAGTGCGAAAAGAAATGTGTCTCCTACATAAACAAAGAGCTATTTTTTAGAAAGGTTTCAGAATCAGACACACAACTCTTGCTTGAAAAATAAACCCACGCTCAGTAGGCTTTTCTTAGTGAATCCCAAATGTCTTACAAGGACAAAGAAATCCTGGTTTTAATGAACTCTCTAAATATGTATTTATGTAATTTTTTTAAACTGAATAAACCTGTTTTAACATGATAGCTTCTATATGGCTCAAGAGACATTCTAGCCTATTGTGTCAACGGATTAATTCTATTCAACAAAAAAGAACATACCAACGTGTCCCATTATGCCCAACAACTGCAGAAATCTGCACAAATGAACGGTGTACTGACACATGTGCTGAGTCATCAAATGCCCTTTGCAAACTGTAAGTCACCCTTTCGAGACCACTTGCACAAAGAAAGTTCACGGACCACGGCCTCTGCTGGAGCCAACAGCCCCAGCTGAAGACAGTACCACACTCAGCCGCCTGCCCTGCATCTCCATCAGGCATTAGTGTACCTCAGAGCACAGTCAAGGCCTGGCAGCTAAACTGCCGTATGCCGATGACCTGTAATGGCTCAGAAATAGGGGTGCGTCCCACTCCCCATGGAGTGGTATGGTAACCCTCTTACGGATGGTGGGGGTGGATGACAGCTAGCAGTAATGCTTCAAAAAGTCCAAGTTAGATACACCAGATGATCTGTACTGTAGCCCAGCTCTAGTTTTGGTTACAGCACATTTTTTGGTTTGCAAATATGGGAAGTGGGAATGCTTCTGGTGAAACCCTGGCGCCAACGAAGAAAAGGCTTTGCAATCAGTTTTCCCCGAGGGCAGCATTTTGTCCATTTCTTTTAAGACAACATCAGGCAGAACATGAAAAAGTAAAGAACTCCTCTTCGCATTTCACAAGAGCAGGTATTCCCCTGGAAAAAAAGAATTTAAACACAAAACCATAGCATAAGGAGAACAGCTCATACTAGAAGCAGCAGCGATACCACCCAAACCACGATTTGTACCTCATGAATATCAACAATTTTTGATTTTGATGTTACCTTCTGCTTCTTTATTATGACTAAAATAAAGAATCCCTTTCATTTGTTCTTTATGGCTGGGGATTTAAGAGGAAGCTGTTGACTTCAATCACTCCTAGGCCTTCACCCCGTAATATGGCCCTCAATGCAAAGTCTAGTGTCTTTCTATTTACGTAACGGCCTCCCCATGTTGTGTGGCCCTGCAGAAGGCTCAAGTATCCGTACAGGAAATACGCACAAATGACTCTTCTCACAGCTGATCTGGTAGAAATCCTTACACCTGCAAAGACATGCTTTTGTGCACTGTCTCACTCTGAGATGGGCTGTGTGAAACCACAAAAATGCAGCTCCAGCTGCACAAGCTCCAGCTGCGCTAGGAGCGCTATTAAGACTAATCCAGCATTCCTGGACCGTGGTGCGGGACGTTCCCAGTATAGACCTGCTTCAGCAGCGCCCTGCCAGCGAGCTGAGCGCTCTCTAACCATAAGTCGCCTCGCGTTTCTGCAGGCAGCCGCGCCAGGGTCCTGACACGCGCGCCTCCCCCTCTGCTCTGGCAGCGCGGCCGGCAGCGAAAGCGCATGGTGGGCCAGACCGGGGAACCGACCCAAACCGAAAACGTTTGTTGGTCTCTTTTGAGGGTGGGCTATTTGTAACCCTGAGCCCTTCTCTGATCTGGCCTCGCAGTCGTGGCAGCGCAGCAGAGTACGGCCTCATGATCTGCCTATGGGGCTGCGTGGGAAGGCCCAGCTCCTGCAGCCCGCGGCGGCAGGGCCCTGCGGTTTCTCTTGCACCATCTGATCCCACAGGGACCCAGTGTGAGGAGCCAAATCCACACAAATATAACCTACCCTCCCCAAGTTATCTGCCACTACAGCTTTCTGATTTAGTGCACAGAGGGGTCAGCCGCGCAGCGCCAACGTACGAGAGCAGGCGGAGCTCCCGCGAGGGCATCCCCGCTCAGCTGCCTCCAGTCCAGCGCTACGCCCCACTGCATCCCGAAGGCGGTGCGCACGGTGGGGACGGCAACTGCTTAAGCTGGCACTGGCACTGAAGGAAAAGCTTGTCAAACTACACCCTTGGAGCACACGCAGTCTGAACTGGTAAAAAGCAAGCTTTTTGTCAACACGGCTTCACAACATTTTGCCCTCCAGTGAGCAAAATCAACCATATCATCAAAAGCACAGTTTTACTGGCATAATTGCATCTACAAAATCACAGGGGATTTTGCCTCAACTGCTACAATGGCTTAAAAAAAAAATAAAAAACACACTTCATCCTACCCTTGACCAATGTAGCTGTGCCGGCAAAAATATTTACAGCAGACGTGGCCTGTATTACTATCACACCTCATATCAGGGAAGTGATTTTTTCCACCACCTCTGCTGTTTAGTTTAAGCTGTGCAGTCTATACAACAGAAACAAAACATCTTATTTTCACCTCTGTTTATACTTAGTTCCCATATTCGGGCTTACAGACCTGATGGATTTCAAATATGGCAGGGGGAAATTGAAAACCAACTGGTCTCCTCTTGAATGCGTTTTGTAGCTACATTTTTTAATAAAACTGAGGGGGAATCCTGGCTGTGAGAAACTTTTATTATTACTCTTACTATTAACGATAACCAGAACTCTCCTTACTAAGCATTTAGCCAAATTTCTATAACCGCCGTGCAGACAGGTGGTTGCTGGCTGGCAACGGTGTAACTGCCGTCACATGCAGAAGCGCCCTAGCTTAGCTGTCGTAATTAGCAACCACGACTTCTACTCAGCGGTGATTGGAGGAGACCTGCTAGAATGATAGAAATAGATATAACATTAGAAAGTGTCTCTTCAGTCGTTTTGTGAAAAGCGCTGCGGGAAAGAAACAAGGCAAGTCTGGTGGGCTGCAGGATGAGGAACGACCAGGACCAGCCAAGCGGGAACGCCACAATCCCCAGGAACAGGTTCGGGAACGGAGGGCCGCTCGCTGGGCTGCGGAGCAAGCACATTTTGCCACCTGAAGGGGCATTTGCAGAGTGTGTAACCCCAGCCTGCCGCACAGGACCGGGCCGTACCCTCGCCCTGAACTTCGAATGAAATGCTCCTGCAAGTTTCGTGCTTTACTATCTTCACAGGAGTTGCTGCAGAGACGGAGCGTGTTTGCATGGGATACACTTCAGCCTCGGGTTACTGAGGTTTCTTTACACACCCTTTGCGCTGGAAAACAATGGGAACCGTGTGCCAACGATGACTTCAGAGTGGGCCCTCCCCCTGCCAGCGCCACCAGCGCCCCACGGCATCGCCCCACAGCCGCGGGAGCGGGGACAAAGGGAGGTGCTGCCAGGTCTGGCGAACCCCGCGCCACCTTTCAGCGCCCCCGCAAAGGGCTCCGCTGCCCGGCTCACCCACGCCAGGCAAGGCCCCACTGCCGCTGCCGCCGTGGTCTCCCCACCCCACCAACCCGGCTGAAGTGAAAACTTGGAGAAACGTTCCCTTTAGAAACAACCGCAAGCAAGGGTATCTCTCTCTCTCCCCCGTAGGTTTTGTGCATTTCTTTGTCCCAGTTACCAAGGGAATTTACATGAAAAGAGAAGCTTTGTTTCCTAAAGGTGAATTGAATGTTTTCACACTGGACTAAGAGCTGAAATCGGTGATAGCGTGTAATTGTGCAGATTTAAGATTACCATTCTGTCACTTCAACACTGCAAAAGTTAAGGAAAAACTCTCCTGCCAGTACGTATCTGGAAAATCCTGAGTTAAAGGCAAGATTGCTCGATGTGTGGCACTTTTTTTTTTAATCACTTATCTACCAAGGGGAGTCTGAATTTTCAGAGTGGTGGGGACATCTACAAAGTGTAGCCTCCACTTACTCTTCTGAGGAGGAAAAAAAAGAGAGAAAAGGGTTCTGCTAGGTTTCTTGAAAATGTCTGTTTTTACCAAGCAGCTCAAATAATATTAATGAATTATACACCCTGTAGAGCAGAGAACAGCAGCTCTATTTCATGACCTCTGGCAATTCACACTGGTTGATTTAAGAGGTTGTCACTTCTACCCCTTTGCTGAGGGCTAATACCCCACAGAGATGGCAGAAGAAGGCATGTGCCCATATATCAACCCCAGCAGTTTGCGGCCCGACGCGCTGACGGTGGTTAAGGCCACGCACTGGAGTTAGTGCCCATCCCGTTCTGTGGGTTCCCCCAGGCGCGCGATGCTCCACACCGTGGCGGGCCAGCACAGCCAGCCAGAGCGCCAGCTTCTGGGTCAAGGCCCTGAAACTCATGTCGTGTGCTCCCTGCTGTGTCTGCAAATTACAAGACTATGTGTCCTTCCTGACTGGAAACTGCCCACATTTTTTAAGTTAGCACAGTAGTTTTTTAACCACACCGCTTAAGAGCTCCCCACAAGACTGTCCAACAAATTTGCAATAAGAGCAACTACGTCAAATACAGTCAGCAGACCGAAGCTTGCATTTTAACCCGTAAAATCCTCAGGGCCTTGTTATTTGTCTGAGAAGAACAATAAACCATGGTGGCTTAGAAACACTGGAATAACACAATCTGACCCTGAATGGCCATTTTCGATACTAATTTGCCAGCTCTGCATCTCCCACGTTGAAGTGGAAGACCAAGGCAGTACCTGTTTTGCACCTCCTGACCGCACATGACAACTGTTCTGCTGCTTTCCAAGGCCAGCCGCAGGGCACGAGGAATGGGCTCCAGGGCCTCAGCCACACTCACTGCCAGGGAGCGTCTGTCTCCTGGTTTTGCTCTAGTCCACAGCCGCTCTAATATAAACCAGATACAATTTCAACACATCGTGTCACTGTGCCTGTTCCATGCTGCACCAAACCAGCAGTTGCTTGAGACTGTAATACCAGGCCTCCTTTTAATAAAGAAAATGGGCCCAGCCAGTCAGCCAGCTCTTCTGCCTGTCCATATCTCCCTCATGTGGTGTGACATTACTCATTTCACTGTTATGAATGAGCATAAGCCACGTGAACAATTTACCACCTTCCCACAGCCCTGTTTGGCTGGATGAATGTTTTCCCAGTGTGTGGAGCAAATCTAGAAGCAGAAATATTTGCCCAGTCTGGAAGAGAAGAAAGGCCATAGACTTCCCTCGTGCCCAAAGAAACAGGGAACTCCTTGGGACAAAAATGGTGGTGCAGCACTCACAGATAACTCCCCTTGGCACCAGTCTCTGCTGCCAACAGTTTCCCTGTTAGTTCACATAACCCCTCTCCATCTCTCTGGTGCCCATATGGGCAAAGCCAAGAAGTAGTTGGGTATTGCCTCCTTTTATTTTTGCTCTTTCAACATTTCCATGCTGGCTGGGCACTACCAGTAGGGGAGTTTTCTTTCAAGCCAGTACCTTGCTAGGCCCCAGCATCCCAGAAGAGTTGCACAGACCACACCATGAGTCAGTCCAGATGGATGTGTACAAGGGAACTGACAATGAAAGCTGAAGCAGAAACACAGGAAGCCTGAAAAAAAATTCCAGATTGCCACAGCTTGTTTTCAAGGGTGTAAATACATGTTAGAAAATTACAAGAGTGTCAGGATTTGCCAATAGAGCTGCACAAAAGAGCTCAAGAATCCTGGTCTAAAAAAATACAGTAGTAAAGACACTGTGAGACAGCAGTCTCACCAGGAGCTAGTAACAAAGTTGGGAGGATTCACAAAGTCTCATCTGATTTTAGCCTCTACACATCCTGGTACTGGATTGGTTTTTCTAGCTCATACCACACACAGTGGTATTTTGCAATACCAAATAGCTATCTGAATACCAGGCTGAACGTGCCTGCCGCTGCTACCGCCCCAACATCATTTCACTACACAGGCATGCTCTGTGATGCCTCTGAAGGACGTGGTAGCATGGGCCAGTGGAGATGACTCCTTTCCCTCCTCACTGCTTTTTCTCTTTGACTTGTGGCATGGGCTGCAGCTTCTGGCATGGGGAGCCCAGGCATGGCAGTGCCTCCTGGGTTGGTTCTAGCTAGGGAGTCTTGCAGGACTTCGATCTCTCAACAAAAGGGCATCTTTCCAGTCACAGGATCACAAGCATACTTGCCCATCAAAAAGGAAAAAAAAAAAAAGTAACCAAACGGACCAGACCAACAGAGGCAAAATTAGCTCATTAAGTGGGGCTCTTCTCCCAGATTATGCAATTGTTGACAGAAGCCATGAGAGAATTCTCCTTTCCACCCACCTACTGATTTGCACAGGAGCAAACAACTTTGAGAATGAATGACCTCTGTGACTATTAGATATCCATACTGCTGAAGTCAAGCAGACAGTCCTACTATTCACAGAAAAGCTACCATTAAGCCAGAAGAGGACTGTTCCCATATGTAATTTCTACAAGCCTGAAAGGAGTTACACACAAACACCCTTTAAATGTGTAGGTTAGTCCTACTTAAACTAACGAGCCATAAGTCAATGGTTGGCTAAATGGACGCTAAAACATTTACAAGAACTCAATTAAAATTAAGTAAATAAAAAGAATCATGCATAGTAAAACATGTTCCAGTAGCTCTACAAAAGAGAGAGCTGAGACCTAGAAGAGCTGTGCTCCTGTGCCCTAACTCTGCCACTACTTTGCTCTGGGACATAATTCTACTTTAACACTTGCAATCTCTTCCTCTACAGAGTCATTTAAGATGCTCAGTTGCAAAACTGTTGTGAGTGCTGGGAGAGGAAATGCTTTTGTATGACAACAAAACTTTGGACCAACACTGCACTCAAATCGAAGTCTCATTTCCAAACCTAACAAGGATTTAAATGCAAGACGACGAAGATGCCAGAGGTGCTGGGAGGTCACCATGCAACACTGCACAACTTTTGCATTGAAGGGGAGCCTTTTCTAGTGCTGGGGGCGAAGCATGTGCTGCTGTGACAGGACTGTTGCATGCCCCACTGATCCCCAAGTAGGATAGGTCCCAGGATTGCTGGTTGGAGTGAAAATGGCCAGGAGCTGATATACTGTCCCGGCAAGCTCCAACTTTTTTTGCTGACCATACGTTGAGGGGCTCGACCTGCAATGATATAAAAAAATTTCATACAACTGTCCTGGGTTGAGGGCATCACTGATCTTCCTAGTAATGGAGAAGCTCAAATCTTACTCAAACTATATAATGCCATTGGACTGCGTCTTCATTTGCTGCCCATTAATTTCAGCAAATATATTACAGGAAGAAACAATAAATGTTGTGAATAAAGGATGACAGAGTCGGGACCGAGGCAAACAAACCTAACGGTGGAAAATGCATGCAGATTCCATATCTCTTCTTCTAACCATTAAATCACACATTCATCAAGTAAAATTAAATAATTTCTAATTAAAAATGGGCAATACTAATTGCTCCAACAACATTTTTAATGGTTCTGAGAAGCAAACACCAAGACAATCTTATGACAGCAGTTCAGTTCGCTCAGAGCAGACACAGAGACAGGGCTGAGGAATGATTTTACCATTTCCAGAAATGAAATCTGCCTTGTTATCCTCACAATAAATAAGCCTCAAAAATAAATAAATACTGTTGTGAATAACTGTTGTGGTACTGTGCACAGTCACTAACATGCTGGTCAGATGAGTTGAACAAGTGATTACCTGTGAAAGAAGTAGTAAAATGTTTTTATCAGAAAGCGTATACACCAAACATGCAAAAACGACTGCAGCCTTTTTTTCCTTTCTTTCTACAATGCACATGCTACACATTTGTGTACATTCATGTACATACACAAGAGAAAAAGCACACATTCAGACTTGCCCATCACCTTAGCACAGGTAATACAAATTGTTGTATATTGCATATAAAGTTTTGAAGTTTAAAAACTCAGAAAATATTGGCTGAAAACATCTACAGATTATTTTATCAAACAAGCAGGACCCCTTCATATTTTTAGATGTGGGTGTGGATATCTGCAAATGACTCACAATCACTGGGCTAGGAACATCAGGCATGCGAGGGATGGAATGTGCAGGGAGTAGCTGAAGCTCCCTCTAAACACAAGGAAACCAAGTTGCATTTCACAGTTGCTATTCCAACTCTCAAAACGCTAATTCTGAAGCATTTGTCTTTTGCTGAACTGAATCAGCCACTGGTTTTCCAGAAACAAGAATTATTACCTAGGTTTGAGACAAGGTCTGAAATAAACCAGGCATACAACATTTGTGAGAGAAGAGGGGCAAAGTGCATTAACAAGTATATTTGGAGACCTTCAATTTACACCGAGTATCACTGGGAGGATGCCTAGTGGCTTGCAAGATGAGCAGGGGCAGAAGCAAACAAGGGAGATGATAGACTTTTAAGCAACTGAATTTGCTGTGAACATCAAGTTACTGGTGAAACTTATTTTCATATCTGGGATGTCATGAACACCTCAACGTCACATTTCCAAAAGCACATCCACCTGACTGCTTCAGGGCACTTTACGAGGCTGACCTTTCTCCTCAGAGAACCTGGACTTGAGCAGATTCACTGTAGATACAAAATTGGTCATCTCTCCATTGGACCAACAATAATTTTTTCTTGGTAACAGTGTGATTTCTTGCAAGTATTGTTTACTTCTGTTCCACAGGCAGGTAAACTGAGGCACAGAGTGAGTTAGGGTTCAGGCCAAGGTCACACAGATAGTTGGTGTGGCATAATTTGGAGAGATGCTTTTCACTAAACTCACTGACTTGGTATTCCTAGCCAGAGGCTTAGAAAGGGGCTGCCGATCCACTTGGCTTGTGTTCTGTTGAGGATACTCATTCCACGATATTAAGTGGAATTCAAACAGAAGCCACCACTGTCCTACATTAGCTTCCCTTTATGCTTCCTCCCCACTGCAAAAGACAGGGGAAAAAAAGGCATCTTAATGATGCCCAGGGGGTGCCAATAAGTTTAACTACAGAGAGTCATTTTTGTTAATGGAATTCTGGCTGATTCAGTTTGAGTAAGGAGGATGAGAGAATCTTTCACTGTGTTTTTCTAAAGCAAATATTTGGCGCTTTCATCTTCCAGTGCTTCAACATGCAATCTGTCACCAAAAAAACCCGTTTACGTGGGAGTTCATGGAAAATATATCATGTTTCAGACAGCAACAGAAGGGGGGGATCTATTGTACTGCTCAGAAATGTAATTCATGGAAACTGGGTTGCAAACCACACAACTAGGTATATTAACATTATTCCATCTGCAGGCGTGAAAACACCCTTGCTTAAAACCGATGCTTCACCCCTTTCTCTCTGCCACCCCTTCCTGCCCCCATTCAATTAGCTGGGGCTACAAGGGGACAAAATAGTCTCCATTATCATTTGTCCAAGAGTCCTCAGCAGCTTCCACTCATTTCATTAAAAACTGCAATTGCTCAGCACCCTCTGTGAGTTCCCAGGGTGCCAGTTGCACCCTGTCATCTTCCCGGGGCATCACATACACCTGCCAGCCACTTACACACCATTAATAAACACAGACTAAGAAGAATTATATAACCAAGCATGCTTTTTCAGTGTTTTATTTTTCCTGGCTAGGAACACTAGGAGCATTAGGAACATATTTGAGTGGCTCCACCTAGTCATTATCCCGAGAGAAAAGGACAGCCACACTTCTGGTATGTGGAGCCACGCAACCATTGCAAACAGAGGCTCTTCTTGGCTAAGCTGCCCTGAGATTGCCATGATTTGCAACTGACCCGTCGGCCGCCAGCTCATTTCTTGACCACCCTCGTTGTCGCTCCCATTCTCCATTCTGCTTTTGGCATAATGACAGCATAGGCTGGGGTTTTTTTTGTTGTTTTTTTCCTCTTTTGCTTTGTGCTTGGCCAAACTCCTGTCTTCCTCTCTGCCTGCTAACGAGAAGCATCAACGGGAGCAAGCGGAAGCAGGTCACTGAGCACTTGGCTGCTGCACTGTGGAGTAACTGCTGTGCACAGGACCACATGCAAACATTTCCAATGCAGAACGGGGCAGTGTAACAGCAGCATTAGCGACAGAAGAGGGCTGACTGCACTTCGACCATCACTGATCTGCTAATGTAGCATGGAAAATCACTAGTCATTCAAGTGGTGACACACAAACAAAACCTAGGGATTTATTATTTTTCCCCTTGCCTTTACCTCCCCCAAAAAACAAACCAAAACAAAAAAACACTCCGACAAGGCAAAGAGTTGCAGAGCTTCCTTCATAAAATTCACACAATGCTGCTGCCTACTTGCAACTAATTAATTTCTTTTGTACTAGATTTAACACTTGACCAAAGCCAGCTTTGAGCAGTGGCCCTGCAACGAACTGTTACAGAGAATTCGTTGGTCGTACATTTAAGAAAAATTTATAGGGGTCTTCCACTTGCATTTTCAAATACTGAAGGATGCTTTGCACCTCAGCAGCATAGGGACTCACTGTTTCTATTACTGCAAGTACAAGGTTAAGTGATGCAGCCAAAGACAAAAGGAGCAACAAACATCTTGATTTATGGTCTGCCGTTTTAATAGTCAAAATGATTCTTTCCATCTTGCAGCATTTTCATTTCCAGATGGAAAAGTGCTTCCATTGCAGAACATAAAAATAAAAATGAGCACAAACTCAGCTGATGATGTCTTCTTTATTCTCAACCTCTGTTCTCCCTTTCTTTCTCTTGGCTTATACAAACAGATCAATTACTTAAACTTCTTGCTAAGCTAGAGGGGCAAGTCTCCAGTCATTACAAAGAGAGGAATTAGATTACGCAGGAGTTCACTTGCTAGAGACTGCCATTACCTTTCTGAGCAGTGCCTAGAGCAGAAGCGTTGTACAAGACTCATTCAAGAGTGTCCAGCCTGTGTCAGCGATGCAGTGCATCACCACTGCTCTGTTTTGCAGATGAGATGCCCACTGGGTTTCCACCTCATGCCACAGTCACCCAAACCACCCTCCTCCCTAACCTGAGAAAAACCAGAAGACTTAGAAAGCGCTGAAACCCATTTAGTTTGAATGAAACAGCTCCAGAAAGGGGATTAGTTTTCTCTCATCAGGGATATTTATATCTGCTTAGAAGAAAATATGAAAAAAAATGAAGGCCCACAAACAGTAGGCCAATAAAAGCCATGCCTGTGATGTGTGCAGCTGTGAGCACACGCTGCCAGCAAGGTCCCAGCTCTGGTGCACTCCACCCTTTCCTATGGGAGGCAGAGGAGCGAATATTTCACCCTGTGTTGTTTTAAAGCAAGTGCAAATATAGAGAAGAGGGAATGTGGGAGGAGGAGGAAGAGTCAGCTTCTTTAAATCCTCTTCCTCCTTCACCTCACAAAGTTCCCATTCTCTGCTCTGGGCAGCAACAACTGTTTACCACCTTACACTTTCTCATTTAAAAAGAGGCGGGCAAGAGTGAAAAGTCGGTTTATTGCTCATCTGGCTGCCTTCAGGGTGGCCCTGGGGGAACGCTGGGTTTTCCCAAGCGAGCCTCGGAGACGACTGCTTTGAGCACAGGCCCTGGGAACACCGGCGAGCGCCCAAGCCCCTCGGCGAGGGCAGGCACACGTGCCCCCACCCTGGGGACAGGGCACAGCTGATGGCCTTGTTCCTGCTTCGTGCTGCGTCCTTGGGTCTGGAGGTACTCACAGTAATCACTGCTAGTTTTCTCATCTTTTTCTAAATTGAAAATACATTTTTTTAAATGAAGATGGGGGGAATCAACTCGACAACTTCCTTCAAGAGGCGACTTATTCATTAGTCTGAAGGGAAGATGCAATGTCTGCTTTCCTTCCCCCAGCAGCAAACGCCAACAAACTGATTTACCACCTTTTCCAAGCCATGTTTATTTTTCCCTGGCCATGAGTACCCAACTGTTTTTTTCTGCCTGCTGTGAAAAGCAGGTTTCTCACCTGTCACTTCAGCTTGTTGTAAGCACAAGGCTGATCTGAAAACCACTGCCAGTGATGACACACTAAAACGAACGTCTACTGATTGAGGGCCCTCGTGAGCACCCTTGACCCCAATCCTGTAGATCATGTTAAATCCAACATTATCTCCCTGCCAACTTTGTTTTCCTAAGAGGTGAAAGACTGACACTGGAGCCTGGACCTGAGGGGCTGAGTGAAGAGCTTGTCAGGCAAAAGGTGACTGGAGATTGGGAAGCAGGACAAACGGGACTGAGGTGCCACTTATATCCTCTCTTGTCCCTCCCTCTCCTTCTCCTTGGAAGGATTTTTCTTGAGGGGTTAAAAGAAAAAAAGAAAGAAAGTAAAAGAATATATCAAAACTTGGACTTTGCAATGGGAAAAAATAAATTTGGAGTGAACTAAATGCCCGCTCCTGTACTTCCCTGCAAAATGGAACTGACACGGGTCTAACAAAGCTTTCTGGCTTTGTTCGTTACCAGAGTATGGCCCTTTTCATAAATGCACCTCGCTCCCTTTGAGACAAGGCACAGCTTTTACACTCACTTTTAAAGATTCGGGGTGAAACATCTTTCCTTGGGCTACGTAGGGGGCAACTGTCTTCTGCAGTTAGTACTGGCCACTGTCCAAAGTAGGCAACAGCATGGACAGACCACTGGCCTCTTCCTCATTCAACCAAGCTTAAAGGCCATCAGGTGCCCTCACCCTCTCTTATTTGCCTACTCTGTAAGGGCCCAGGAGGGGCTATAAGAAAGCCACAATGGATTGTTTTCACATCGAAACCACTTTGCCTCTACTCTCCTGAAAAAGATGTTTTAAATAGGTCTTGAGTAGAAATGACAACAGATGCCTTTAAGATGGAAGAATGACTACTGATAAAGGTCTTTGAAGACTGTATAGAACAGACAAATGACTGGCTTAAGGAGAGGGAAAAATCCCCAAACCCTCAGACTCGCATGCTGCTTTTTAATTCAGTAGAAATGCAGAGCCTTATTTGGTAATTTGCCTGCAAAGGTTCACATATTTATAAAAGGTCCTTTTAAAACATGTAAACCACAGGCCAACATGGAAAAACAAGCTGTTGAAGCACTATGTAGAAGTGAGATCATAATCATATTATTGGACCTGAGAAATGGAAAAGTCATTGTATGACTAAAGAATTAGGACTGGGCCCAGTAAGTGCTGAACTTCATATACTGGCTTACAAAGAACCTCCTCAACCAGCAAAGCTACTCAGCTGAGGAGGTGAGTTATGGTCTTAACCTGTTCAGCAACAAAACTAAGAACAACAACATGACGGGAAAGAACCGCCATCATACAAGAATTCATGCTCTAGAAATGATGGGATGTATTTAAAGACTGTGCTATGACTTAAAAGAATGAAGCATTTTATCAGATTTATGAGATTTCATGATCTGAATTTAAGAGACTCGGATTGGATTGGTAAACTGCATATAGGCCATGCCTTCTGTAAAATGGCTGGCATGTCAACAATGCACTCTTGTCTGTGTTAGTTACGTCTGCTGAGATTTCACATTGTATACTTAAAAAAAAAAAGAGCTATTTATAGAACATGCAGTGGAAAATCCAGGAGCAGTATCATTCCATAAACACATTTAATACTCATACATCTTATATAACTATACACCTATAGATGGATACACACACAATGAGGAGGATAATTAGGCGATAAAGTATGGAGACATGATAAACTGCATTTATCTTGCACCTTTGATTGCTTCATCTGTTCTCTCCTCACTAATCCATGTCTGCGGAGACTGGTTTCAAAGATTAAAATTCCCTGAGAAGTTTTGAAAACAGCCATTTTTTTAATTAGCCTTGAAAGAGTCACTTGCTTGCCACTATAACTTTGCACAGTTTTTTCCTCTAAGAGTAATCTTGATCCAACATGTACAATGAGCAACATTCACTGAGACTGGAAAAAAAAATGTAATATGAATAGGAACTTTATACCCTATGGGGTAGGGAATCCTCTCTTTTCCAGTGGCATATTGCACATAACCAATGATCACTATGTCAAGAGAAATTTTATTCAATCTTTTTAACTCAGTAAATGGAAACAAAGCCGAGATGATCTTTATATTTTCATGGGCTAAAATTAAAAGTGGCAGGACAATAGGAGCATTCAGTATATGTAAAAAGGGGGGTTTCATCAAACTACCCTCCTCCAAACTAATCCTAATGAGATAGGTTTTGTTATCAGAAATAACCTGCTCTTAGGGAATTACAGGTGCACTATTTTGCCTCCTGTCTCAGGGCACACCCTATTATTGTCATTATTAAACCGTGTTTAATGACCTAAACACAATTACTTAGGGTGACTTGCCTTTAAATCTGTATCGATAACTAAACAAAAGGAAGTGAATGTTCCATTTTCTACTATGTTTGCTTTCTTGGCAGTATTTACACAACTGATTTACCAACCTTAATGCTATGTGCAAAGACATATTTACCATCTGATTGGGAAGGAGCAGGGAAATGTGAGGCTTGGAAGGGAGCAGAACAGGCACACCCTCTTCATGCTGCAATAGCCAGGCTGCTTGGCAGGAGCAGATCCGTTCGGACAGACTGGAATTCCTGCCAGACCATCATTCTGTTTTTATAAATAGCCAAGTTTGTTTATCAGCCGTGGCCATGAAGTCACCACCTCCTGAAAGCTTTTGAGAAGCCAGCATGAAACAGCTTTAATGTTGTTCCTGTTGGAACAGTTTCATCCTCAGAAACAGTTACGGGTGGGTCAGGTCCAAGTCCCAAAAAATTACTGTCCCCACCATCTCAGTGGGTTCAAGATTTCACTCAGCACCTCCTGCTAAAGCCAGAAGTAGGTCTGAGCATGTTGGTTCCAAGTCAACCATACCATCTGCAGATGAAAGCTAGAACTTTTAAAAACACGGCCATGAGTGGGGGCCATTACAGCAGATGACCTGCAGAGGTCCCTCCCAAATGAAATTATTCTATGACGCAAAGAATGAACTCCACTCAGCCACATCACACACAAACATCCCCCAGCTGAAACCCTAGACATTATGTTCTTTTGCTGATTTTGATTAAGAGCTCAAGCCATTCACAGTGATGCATATGGCACAGAGGTAGAGGAAGAGATGTTCTAATCTTGATTCAGCATAGAAGGTTAATTTGATAGCAGTAGGAATGTCCATGACCAACTTTCAGTATCACGGACTGACACAGAGGGCCATTCCAGAAACTACGATGAGAATGCTGCATGTTGTCCCACCATTCCCTGTATCTCCATGGAAGATTCTGTTCTTCAGATTCATCATATAGAAACACCTTTCACTAACAGCAAGTTTTTCTAAATAAACTCTTAAACAGGTAAATAACCTAGGCTGGTCTCCAAATCCTCCAGAGATTTCTGTACTGTATGAAGTCTGAAGCATAGAAATCAAAGTCAGAATACTAAAAGAGGTACCAGATTGAAAAGTAGATCTGTGGCATAACAAGACTTGAGCCATGTTTTATCAACATCAGTCCATCAAAATGACAAGACATTCTCTACTTTCATGTAGTAAGAAAACCTACATTTTGGAACATCATCATCAGGAGTCTAATCTCAATCAGGAATGAAAAAAATAATTGATATTTTTTAATATTTTTAATACTAATAGGATTGAATACTTAGGCAAGAAAAAGGCAAATCTAAAAATACTGGAACAAGAGCTCAAGTAACAAATCATTCAGGCAATGAAAATTTAGAGAATTAAATCACCAACTCACCAGCTGATTAGTATGAAAGTACACAGCTATCCTAGTAAAATCGCAAAGCTGCCTCAGCTCTTCAAAGTCGTCAAAACCCATAAAGAATTTCTTTGGTGGGTAGAAGAGGATATTCTGGGTTAACAGCATTGCTTCCATGCCCAGACTTAAATCTTAGAAAAAGGCTTGCACTGACCTACAGCAGGAAACATCCATTCATTGTTCCTCCTTAGGAATACATCTGAACTCCAAAGCACAAGAGATAAGGGTGAAACAAAAGTAAATCATTTCACTGTAGAAAAAGCGTTAGCAAATCAGCTCATGAGCTGCTACGAGCTTCATTAGAAAAAGACAAGTTGCAGTCAGCAAAATACAAGAAGATATGAAGTCAAGACAAATAAACTAGCAGCTCTTCTTTTTTTTCCTCCAAAGTAGGAGGAAAAGGGAAGAAAGCCAGCCAACATGCACTCTCAAACAAAAGCCTCAGTTGACTCTTCTCAGGGGGTCAATTGTACTGTGGTTTAATAGAATGGCTAGTTGGAACATAAACAAATTAGGACTGTTAGTTGGAAGGAGGACATATCCATTGCCTTAGTATTAACTACCACAAGGCCAACAACTACATGTTCAAACAGAGAGCAGGATACAGTCACAGAATCACAGATTCATTGAGGTTGGAAGGGACCTCTGCAGATTGTCTAGTCCAACCCTCCCGCTCAGAGCAGGGTCATCTAAAGCAGATTGCCCAAATCCATGTCCAGTTGGGTTTTGAATTATCTCCAAGGATGGAGACTCCACAACCCTTCTGCAAAACCTGTCTGAGGGTCTGACCACCCTTACAGTAAAAAAAGTTTCTTCTTGGGTTTAAATGGAATTTCCTGTGTTCCAATTTGTTCCCATTACTTCTTGTCCTTTCACTAGATACCACTGACAATAGTCTGCCCCCGTCCTCTTTACATTCTCCCTTCAGATATTTATATACATTGATAAGATCCCCTCTGAGCCTTCTCTTCTCCAGGCTCAAAAGTCCCAGCTCTCAATCTCTCCTTGTATGACAGATATTCCAGCTCCTTAACCAACTTTGTGTCCCATCACTGAACTCGCTCCAGTATGTTCATGTAGTTCCTGTACTGGGGAGCCCAGAAGTGGACCCGGCACTCTAGATGTGTCTTGTGTCACCCCAGTGCTGAGTCATGGGGAAGGATCACCTCCATCAACCTGCTGCATATGCTCTGCCTAATGCAGCCCAGGAGGCTGTTGGCATTCTTTGCTATGGGTGCACATTGCTGGCTTCTGTTCAAATTGGCATCCACCAGGACCCCCAGCTGCTTCTCTACAAAGCTGCTCTCCAGCCAGTCAGCCCCCAGCATTTGCTGGTGCATGGGGTTGTTCCTCTCCAGGTGCAAGACTTTGCATTTGCCTTTGTTGACCTTTATAAGGTTCCTGTTAGCCCATTTCTGCAGCCTCTCAAGGTCCCTCTGAACAGCAGCACAACCATCCAGTTTATCAGCTGCTCCCCCCAGTTTTGTATCATCTGCAAACTTGCTGTGGATGCATTCTATCCCATCATCTTGAGTCATTAATGAAGTACCAACCCCTAGGCTACACCACTAGTAACTGGCCTCCAGCTGGACTTCATGATGTTGATCACAATCCTTTGAGCCCAACAGTTCAGCCAGTTTTTAATCCACCTCACTGTCCACTTATCAAGCCCGTACTTCATCAGTTTGTCTGTGAGGATACTCTAGGAAATAGTGTCGAAAGCATTACTAAAGTCCCCATCTACCAAGCCAGTCATCTCACCACAGAAGGCTATCAAGTTGGTTAAGAATGATCTCCCTTTCATAAATCCATGCTGACTATTCCCAGTCACCCTCTTTTCCTTGATATGTTTGGAAATGGTTTCCAGGACAATTTGCTCCACCACCTTTCCAGAAATCAAGGTGAGGCTGACTTGACTGTAGCTCTCCAGATCCTCCTCCTTGCCAGTCTAGAAGACAGAAGTGACATTTGCTTTCTTTCAGTCCTCAGGAACCTTCCCTGCTCATCATGGCCTTTCAAAGATTATCAAAAGTGGCCTTGCAATGACATCAGCCAGCTCCTTCTCAGGTGCTCACAGGTGCACCTATGTCAAGTCCTATTGGGTTATGTATGTTTCCTAATCTGAGCCTCCTCCACCGAGGAGTCTTCCTTGCTCCAGATTTTCCCACTGCTCTCAAGGGCCTAGGATTTCTGAAGGTGAACCTTACTGGTAAAGATGAAGGCAAAGAAGGCACTGAGTACCTTAGCCTTTTTTGTGTCCTTTGCCACCAGGTCTCGTGCACCACTCAGCAGCAGGCCTGCATTTTCCCTTATCTTCCTTTTGCTGCTGATGTATGTGTAGAAGATTTTCTTGCCCTTCTTGTCTCTTGCCAGTCAAGTCCAGATGGGCTTCAGTTTTCCTAACCTCTCCCTACTTGCTCAGTGTCGTTACATTCCTCCTGGGTCACTTTTCCTTGTTTCCACCTCTTGTTTTCTTCCTTTTTAATGTTTGAGTTTAAGTGCCCCTTGTTCATCCATGCAGATCATCTGCCACCTTTGCTTGGTTTCTTGGTTGTCAGTATGGATCACTCTTGAGCTTGAAGGGGGTGATCCCTGAAAATCAGCCAGCTCTCTTGGACAGCTCTTCTCTCCAAGAACATATCCAACGGGATTCTTCCAAGCAAACCCCTGAACAGGCCAACATCTGCTCTCCTGCAGTTTGGGGCTGTGATCCTGCTTTTTGCCTTGCTCCCTCCTCTCAAGATCCTGAACTCCACCATCTCATGACCACGGTAGCCATGGTTGTCCTCAGCCTTCACATCCCCAACCATTTCTTCCCTGTTTGTATGTAGGAGATCCTCTCCTCATAGGCTCCTCCATCACCTGTGTCAGGAAGTCATCCTCGACACACTCTAGAAACCTCCCGGGTGGCTTGTGCCCTGCTGTGTTGTCCCTCCAGCAGATATTGGGATGGTTGAAATCCCTGATAAGGACCAGGGCCTGGGAATGTGTGGTTTCTTCCAGTTGTCTGAAAAAGGCTTCATACACATCTTCTAATCAGGCAGCCAGTAGCTGATACCCACAATAATGTCACCCGTGTTGGCCTGCCCACTACTCCTGGCCCATAAGCTCATCCTCCTGGCTCATCATTCCTCCCTCGGCAGAGTATTACAGTGTACCAAAATGAAAAGAAGGGAACAGAAAAGCCATTCTTTGTAAATAAGTTTATAAATAACTACAACCAATACCAGCAAATCTATTGCCTCCCTCCTTTCCAGAAAGCCCAGACCAAAATTCCCCAAACCACTGGCAGCTTAGCCAACTGTATGAGCAAGCCACAAGATCCTTCCCAACAGCCAGAAGAGTACATGGAGGGGATTAGGACCCTGATCTCCTCACACTCTGGGTGTATCTTCAGAAATGAGTTACCTGGGCTTAGACACATTGGCTGGACAACAGAAACTGCAAGTAAAGTCATCCCTAACCTAACTTACACTTCTGCAAGAAAGACAAATATGTGCACACACACATGGGACCCTCTAGGAGGGGAAGAGCTACATGTGCTCACAGAAGGCCAATCTCACTGAATCTTCCCCAAGAATTGTGGGAGAATCCATCCACCATGCTGAATGCACCAGCGTGTTTGCAGGAAGTCTTTACAACACTAATTGGGAGAGCTCTTTAGCCTGAATCACCACTGCAGAGTGGGTGACTTAGGAGTCTGAGATTAAAACAGCATGTGCACTTTAAGTCTTAACACAACTTTGCCAAGTTAGCCTGGGCTATTTTCTGGGTGTTGCCCTAACATCTTGATCAGCCACAGAAATGTCTCAGCTGGAGTTTAGTCATGCTTCTGACCCAGACTAGCTGGCACCACTGGGTTAAACAAAGGGCAGCCCTGCCTTGCCTCCTTCCGGTGCCCAAATTAATCAAGTCATCCTTGCAAATATCAAAAGGATGTGAGCACCTGAATGGAGAGAAGTTATGCAAGGGAACATGAGAGCACAGTTCCAAATTTAAGTAAAAAGCTGAAAGAATCAAGATTATATCTTTAATACGAAATAGTTTTCCAAAGGAACTATTGGATGCCTTCACCTCCATTTCTTGAGAAATTTTAAAGTAGATCTGATAATACAGATAAAAATACACCATAGCAAGGAATCCTGTTTTGTCAGAATAATAAAAAGAAAAATGTAGTGTCCTACCCCATTTTAACTTCTATGATTGTTGCCCTAATTACGGTGATCATAACCTGGAAAAGGGAACAATGCTAGCTCTTCCCCAGTGGCTTGCAGCATAGTATCAGGGCTATTTTTACCAATTATCAGAGATCTCCAACTTGTCACAGAGAAAATATATCGAGCAACAAGTCTAGCAGCCTCAATTCTGATCACATGATCAGTCTTAAAGAAAATACTTTTGCTTTAGATAGAATAAATTAGTGTGCACATATAAAGCAGCATTTCACAGAATCCACTCTCACATTATGTTGTATATCCTGCATGCATATGTAAAATACAGAATATAATGCACATACAGATGTGTATATACAGATGTATATACTGTTTCTTTTCTAAAAGCTAAAACATTTGTGCTTGAACTACTTGTCATCCAGGTAGCAGTCTGGTGTTCACACTGCTACTTTAAAAACTTATACAGCTGCACTGAGTTCTGTCTTTCCTGAGATAAAAGCATGTCCTGAATATTCTTTATTCTTCAGGGCTACTAATTTAAACAGACCCGTCACTCTAAGTAGAGGGAGTTGTGGAATATTGACATTCTATTGAATTATTTAAGATTAATTAACAGTGTTTCACATCCTAGGAGATTGCTATTTGCAGAAAGAACCTGACATACTTGTGTTTAGACCTAGTAGCCAGAGTGTGGAGAAGTTACAATTTATAAACCATTTCGCATTCTGCATGGAAATAAACAGGAGACACACCAGCTGACGGCATGTAACTTGCCTCAGTGCTGCAAGCAGAACTGAGAGTTTTGAATATTTTATTCTGCTTCGTTACAGATGGCAAGGACAGGAGCTCTTTATATGTTAGCATGTTGCTAATTTATGGCAAAACCAGTCCTTTCCCACTCAAAACGTTGATGATCGGACTCGAAGCTATGGAATGCTCATTCCCTGTCGGCGGAGTCGTGTGCAGACTTGTAACGGGGTGAGAAGGCATTAACTCCCCAGCTCTGGAAATCTCCAGGAGGGAACCTGAACACCTCTGCAGTTTCAGGCCTCTACCCTGACCGTAGGCAAGAGCTGAGACACCATAAACCCAAGCACCTTTACGGGCACACAACACTCCTGTGTATTCCTACACGAACATGGATCTTCTCTAACACTGGAAAGTTTGGAGCAAAAGTTCACAAGTAAATAGGTAGCATTAATTCTTAATGGTGGCTGTTGCATAGGACTTCAAGTCTAGATATTCACAATGTTCACACACAAAAATAAAACAGTCCTATGAATCACCACCATAATTCCCTCAGAAAATTATGGCTTGAGCTGATGTACACAAAAATGCAGTCCAGGACATAATGCCAACTCTTTCTGTGTGTGTATGACTCTTTTCAAACCCTCAGCAGATCCAGCCGTTGAACACTAACATGGAACATGCATACTTATGTATATATATGTATGAGTATATGTGGAGGGAGACTTCTGAGGCATCTCTCTTCCCTGCCCATTGACAAACACTTTGCACCTTCTCTGGGAAATACAGAGCAGGTGTTCAAGGAGAGGAAAGGCAGTTCAGAAAGAGTAAAAGCCAGCAGCCCATTTCCTCTGAATATCATCTAGTGGGTGTCATCAAGCTCTGAGGGACCAGGAAGTGCCTACATTTCCCTGCTTACACTAAGATGTGTATAAACTCTCCTGGACCAAACAAGAAGTGGGTAACCTCCAAGTGTACCACTACTATTTACTTAAGCCTGTGCCAGCAAACACTTCGGGCAGCAGGGCTTGCCCTGTGTACACCGAGCACACGAGGGAACCCGGGCGCACCGCTGCTCCCAGCCCGCCGCAACGCGCCAGGGCCAACCGAGCGCAGAGCTGCTTTTTGAGAAGTGAACTACAGTAGCGGAGCATCATTCGGAGCAAGCTGAAGAGGGGACACTGGCACACATGCCCGTGATCAGGAAGGAGGAGATGGGACCTGCGCCGAGGGGCTCAGAGAACGAGAAGGAAGCGCTCCTCTCAAGTCCATCTGGAGACCTTTGAACGCCGAGAGGAGCAATTCAGTGTCTGACAGGCAGTAAAGGGCACAGTACCCCACTTGTAAACATAATGCTGAGTCACTAGCAATGCACAAGAGGCTGACAACTGCACATTAGTATGAATTTATGGCTGAAGTCCCTTATTTTTCTTAATCATGGTAATGACTCATTTTGTACCCACAGGGGCGAAGGGCTGGCTGTGGAACCTCCCATCGTTCCTCTCGCTTACCTGGTAAGAAGCGGATTAATGCAGGCAGTCATTTGTGCTCACGGTTTCTACAGAAAATTACTTAGGAGGAGCCTGGGGAAAGATTTTCAAGGACAGGAGTGTGTGTTTGTGTGTACGTGGAGGGAGGCTCTGAAAGAAAATATATATTTTTTAAAGAAAATGGACTTAATCTTAAGTCCAGCATTAGTTGGATTATCTTTGATATATAAATGGATGTACAGCTATCACGCTTGAATAAGACAATCTTACATCAAGGAGGGACAGTTTTCAAAATTCGGCATTCTACAGGCTCTTTACAGTTGGAAAACCAAACTGTTTTATCACTGATTAGGTGATACAAAAGAGCCTAAGATATCAAAGTATAATACTCCATCATTACTGCATGCAACAAGTATTTTAAATATTAAATATTACATATTTCCAAAATGCTGTTAGTTTTATGAATGATCTACCATAGGATCAACACAGGTGGACTCATGCTAAGAAAGCAGGCTGATTTTATACAAATAAAAGGAGGACCACCTCTCAGAGGCACTAGTGAAACCCTTCTTTTCTAAAACAGCTAAAATAGAGCTTTGCCACCACTTGTTCCTCACTGTTAATTTATCAGTCCCCAAATCATACTAATTAAGCTTTTATTGTGCATAGTAAACCACAAAGAAACTCCCTGCTCAGGAAAAAAGCCAAATACTATATGGAGCTCTGGTGAAGTCTTCTCCTACCTTCTATGAATCATTATGCTTTTAAAAGAATATGATCCAGAAAAAGAACTGACATAACTCTGTCTTTTTCAACACATAGGCTTTCCCATTGTGTGTACTCAACAACTTATTTGAAGCATCTTGGTACCAAAGGATGAAGGCCATAATAAGTACTTTGAGGTACCAACCTTAAAATAAAGGGCTTATAAACACAGTTCAGACAACGGCAGCTCAGGACTTACCAAGCACCAGATGAGCTGTTGCCCCTGGGTTACACACATAGGTTCCTGGAAGTACACATTTTTACACCCTAGGTTATTACACTTACGCTCTTTGCCTTGTCTTTGCGAAGCATAATTGGTTATCTGGCCTCAGCTGATGCATGGTAATTTTCATCAGCTCTCAGTAATTCAGAAATGTAAACTTGGATCAAATATAACCTGTTTTCCAGAAGTGTTCAATACCACTCTTCTAAGTACAGGCCTACCAAAAAAGCCTTGTAATTAGGTGGGTGTCCAGTATCACTTCTCATTTTGAAAAAAATGGCCTACAGCTCATACCACCATACCCACTTGACTATACGAAGCAAGTATAGGAAGCAATCCTTCTCTAATTTACATGTTATTGAACAGATTTGTTAATTACTAGCTGCTTTGGTAGGAAATTTTTCTTATTCCCCTATCGCTGTTGATACAGATTGAGTAGAATTAGATATAAAATACACACAAAGGCACTAAATAACAGTAGTAATGTGGGAACAGTATAATAGTAATGTGGGGACATTATAATGGGAAAATACATCTTAAGATGGATATTTTCTTATTTCCTCCCTTTACCACCCCAATTGCACAGTGTCTAGTGATATTGATGCATGAACCAAGAAGAATTCAGCTCAGGTTTTCAGATCTCAGGTTGATTTTAGATATCTGACAGTAGCAGGGGAAAAACAAAAACTTAAACATGTAAATTGAGCAAATATGGATCCAAAACGTCACTGAGAACAGAATACAGAAATGCATCATTACATCGTTTTTATGAATGTACTTTCAGAAATATACTTTAAAATAAGGCTTTAAATACAACATATTTTAGTACATGTGTTTCACTGCATGAAAAAATTGTATTTCTTAGAGGCCACTGTGTTCTCCTGAAATATGAGAGGAGCATAACTGGGGAAAAGCTTGTACAACTGAGACATTGAAAGAGCTTTGAAAAATACTAAAGAAAAGAAATAAGAAAAATGCTATGCTAGAGGGGTTTTTTTTTTTAATAAAATGTAATAAATAGTAAAGCCTTAAAATGTAAGGCCTTCAGTCAGGTCATGCTGATCTTGCTATCTTTAGTTCTCATCCATCTTACCCGCCACCGAAGGTGGTGTACCTTTGATGTGAACTAATTACATTCGAAACATTTTGTCAAACAGCTTAATGCAGATGCCAAATAAGCTCTGTCTGTCTAAACAGGGCTTTAGACAACTTATCACTTTCAGTGTTAACTAAGAGCTAAGTTCCACTTCAAATAGAATATTATGCTGCACAGGAAGAGATCTACATCCAAAACTTCTGACAAAAAAGGGTTAAAAAGTCACATTATTGGTTTTTATTTCAATGCTGCTACACTGCCATTGTCCTGACTAGAATGGGCGTTATTGTGTATGTTTGTGTATGCGCACATGTGCAACAATAATATACACAATGCCAAAAGCAAGATTTCTTTTATCTGATAAAACTATCTACATGACAAGAGAAAGTGTTTTAGGACAAGGCATTCTGTCTGCTGTCTGCAGCATCATTTCAAGATCTCCTCAAAAGATTCTTGTTTATTAAAAATGTATTAAAAAGAATGATTATTGCAAAACAAAAAACAACAATATGGTGGTGGTGGTGGGGAAACAACCAAAATTATGCACACAGCACTGGAACCTGGGGTGCTGGAGGTGAGAGAAAATTGTTCTTTCTCACGATCCTCTGAATGAAAAAATCTTCTTTTGCTTCTTGGCAAAAACATCTCAGTTTTCCCCCTTTGAGGGGCAGGGAGAAGAAGGCAAGGTAGGGGGAGACAGTGCAGAAAGACACACAAAATGGAAGCCTCTAAAGGGTACTGGCCTGTCCACTTGCCTAATTTCTGGAGAAATCTCCTAGTTCTATTCCTCCTGCAGATACTCATATTTGTTTAAAACAGCTCTGTTAGATTTTTAAAGAAAAGATAGCAATGACAAATCAAAAGTACGTACTCTGGCACGTCTTCACAAAACAATAGCCTTCCCCCCTTGCCCCCACTGTTCTCTCATTAGACCAGTCTTCTGCTGTGTGTCCTCATGCCTTTTCTTTGAGGCACTAGTACAATCTATTCCTCTTCTTCCATCAATTTTGGCTCTTAAGTATGCAAGTGCTGATCTGAAACCCTCTGCGACACTTCTGCATGAGTTTTCAGCAGGGTTTGGCTCACAGAGGATTTCTTCTTTTCAAGCAGTAGGGAAAGGTTATGAGTTTTAGGGAAAGGTTATGAGTTTTCCCCTGGTTTCAAAAAAAAAAAAAAAAATACTAAGTACACCATCCAAAACACTCAGGTACGTCTCATTTTAAAAGTCCATGTGCCTCTGGGAAAATTTTGTTAAAACTGTCTAGAAGGGATCAGCTTTTGAAAGTAGGGAGCACTCCAGTTCCTTTTGTACCAGTGAATTTTGAAGCCTTTTAAAACGCAAACATTATATATCATGACAAAGGAAAAGGCTAGGTTATTCCCCCATTTAACTGCATTGTAAGTCTACAATACCATAGCCCTGCTTTTCCCCACTTGCTCCTGTGCCTCCTTGTTTACATCAGCAATAGCATTTGCTTAGCCTAGTGGTGACCAGGAGAGGGGAACTGATCTAGGTTCAAATTAACTTGAAAAAAAAAAAAGGGGGGGGGGGCGACAAAAGCTTTAACTCAGACCAGTTCTCCAATTTGGTTCACATAGGTCCAAGCACAAGGCAGAGGGCAGAACTGCCTCTTCCAACAGCAACGTTGGCTTGGGCTGGTTTAAAATGCTTGCAAAGCAACAGCATCATGCAGTTAGATTGTTTCCCAGTGTCTGAAAAAAATATGCAGCTAAAACCAAGTATCTGATAATTAAATAAAAGGCGATAATCAAGATACACACTTTCAACTGCAGAATAATTAATCGTTGTTTGCTTGCCTGGGAATTTAAATAGATTTTCAAGGCATTACCAAGTCCCAGAAATCATTGCAAACTACAAAAATATGGAGGTTGCTCTTCTGCAGCTGTTCCTCTCTCGTCTTCCCACATGGCTTGCTTTTCTTCCTAGAGCAGATCTGTTGCAGCTTCCAGCATTTTAAACCATCTTTGATGGAATGAGTGGACAGGATCAAAGCCCACAGCTCAGAGACCTAACAAGCTCTCTGTGGACTCTCAGTAAATCCTCATCTCCATTTGTGTATGGCTGATGCTCTTCACTTGGTTCTTGCCATTGTCCTCCCCAAAACACTGCCATGCTATAAATCTCACATGGGTCCTATCTTCACTTCTCCTGCTCAGCCATCCTGCGTCCATGCGGTAAACTTCCAACCATCTCTACAGGGAGCCCGTAACACTCAAAGAAACCACTTCTAATACTACATGCTCTCTCCAACAAACTCCCCAACCCAAAGGCACCAGTCCTTGCCAAGAGCAACAGATTAAAGCCAATTTTGGAATTTAGGAAAATGTTTCTGAGTTTTGCAGAGCCAGTGCATGTTAGGAAAGCGAGACTGCCTCATTACGTGTTACCCTCTCACATCTTTCTACATCTGGCTTCATTTGAAGAGTCTCAGCTTCCAGAAGAATATCACATTCGTCAAGTTTGAAGATGAGTAGGTTTCTAGAGGTCAAATTTCGGCTAGAAACAGGGAGGTGCCTTCAACTATAAAAAAAGTCAAGCCCATATCTCTCCTCCCCATTACTGTAAATGGCAAGCAATCAACCTGTGGAATTCACTGATGCAGGGGTCAAAGACAAAATCCTGTGGGTGGGTAATTTTATGACCATTAACAACATATATAGTTATGCACAACCCAGCAGTAAAAGGACAACCAAAGGCCACAGTTTTAGGGCGTCAACTATTTGCAAATGGCTCAGAAAAAGACACTCCCTGCTGGTAGTACCTCCAGCCACATGTACAGACACACGGTACAACACTGCACAAGCAGATCCTCATCTGCAAAAACTTGTGCTTAAAAAGAAGTTATCTACATCCTTAAACACTTGTGAAATCTGTCCCTTTGCCAAAGATGTGAGAAAAGCTCTATACTGTTATCTCAAACATTATGTCAACCCTTGCCAGGAGAAGGGTACCTATTAGAAAACCAAGGGCCTGGATTATCATTTCAGTATCTATTTCCCTACTATATGAATGTTTTAAAAACAAGTTATGGCAGAGGTCAGAAAAAGGCATTCCACAGTAGAACAGCAAATAATGAAAGAAGGGTGAAAGACAGTGATGTTGCTCCAGGATCAAAGTGCTATTCAGTAATCTCCATTATTATGCCTCGTTGATATTTTAAGCAAATCAATCTGATCTCATCACTGTGCCTACTAATGTTTTTAAATGCAAATAGCAGTTTCTTATAATAGTACCTAGATTTCTCTCCTGGAAACATCTTTATAATTCACATCTTATTAGCCACAAGAATTCCAATTACACATCATCTCTTCTAATTCCTACCAACTGATTATTAGCATTAGATGATAATAGAGTATTTTCTGCTAATATATTTCTTAATAACATCAAACTGCAGAACGTCTTTGTGGTGTAATAATTGAATAGCTGTACTAAAGAGAGTACTGAATTACCGGAAAATGTTTTACTTTAAGTCTTTATTACTGTTCAAAAACATGAAACATTTAAACACAATCTAGCTGCAAACATTAGTCAAGTTGTATTTGCAATAAAGAATAATGAAACCAAACTGCTTAAAGATCAACACTTAATTCAAGTTTCTGAATGTTTAAAGGGGGAAGGAGGGAGAAGACAGCTACATCCACATATCCAAACAGATGATACAAAGTTTAATACTGAGAAAAGGAGAGAGCTAGGTCTCCAAGTTTGGTTAACAGATCTGTTAATGTGGAGAATGATATCCTAAGACGTTCTAGGACTAGATGTTCCACCCGTTCACAACGCAATCTGTATCAGCTGCTAATTCACAGAACATTTTTCTACAATTTTGAGGGCGATTAATGATGAACAGTAAAGCAATAAATCAGAAAGGGCTGTGGAGAACAGTGAACACTGGAGACCACTGTCACAGCACAAAACATCCTCATATGTTTATGTTGCAAAACATAACCACTAAAAGAAATTATAAGTAACAGATCCTGCGGTGCTGGGGACTCTCTAATTAGCCATTGACTCCTGTAGAAAGAGTAGAGCTCTAGGGCTGGGATAGGCGCTGCAAGTCACAACTAAGGAATGATAATGGGAAGCATGAGGTAGCTTTAAGTTCATCTTCCCTTGTCGTTTCAGGCTCAGCATCTCTGCCTCATTTCCCCCTCTGCTTTCCAAAATCTCCACGTGGGAAAGTGCACTTATTGATTGATATGCATACCTAGATAAATAGTATCTCATTTGGGAAGAGTTCAAGGTAAACAATCCAGCTGAAGAAGAAAACAAGCAAGGAATGGGGGAAAAGAGTTCACCTCTTTATTTGGTATCCTGTGTGGTGCAAATACACCCAATTAGATGTGTCCGTGTAATTTTCACATCAAACATCATGAACTCCATACTCAGCTCCCAAGGCAACTAATTGCACGGCTCACAGTGGATTTTCCCAAGTTTGAGAACACTGCTGGCACTCTTCAATAAAGCCATTTAACATAACAGAAGGTTAAAGTGAGACACAAACACTTGCTTTTTTTAATTTACACCTTTCATTTACTTCCACAGAAATGTCACGAAAGGGTTGAGATATCGTGTGATGTACTGTCATGTACGCTTCCTTTTAAGAGCTGGGTTAAAAGAAAAGGATTGGATTAAGAGAATGTAATCAAGATCTATACCTTTAACAAATTTTTAGACAGTCAGAAGAAGGTGCATGCTCAAGGGCATTGATCTTAACGTGCCTTCAGAACAAAGAACGAGCGTCCTGTCTTACATATTTACCGACATGAAAACAGGTGGTAGAGAAAATTGGCAAATGTAATGACTTCAGATGATCTTTTTCAAAAATCAGGTAGAACCAGCCTTCACCGCAAGGATCAGGCTAACAAAATACTGCTTGTACAGACTACACTGAGCATTACAAACCCCTCCCAGCATGAGAAACTCTTAGCTTTTATATCATTATGTTTATGCAGTTGTAATAATTTTTTTTGATGAGTGCCCTTCATGAACTACTGAGTTATATCAGATACCTTTTTAAAGAATGTATGATATATCTGCAGCACAGGGAGAGGGAAAAGGCAGCGTAAGATGAACTGATTTGACTTCATTTTTTTAGGTTCTGTTTTAAGTCTGCAAAGCTTTTGAAAAGCTAATGTTTACATCCAAATCCAGCAAGCTATTTAAGCACATGAACAGTCCCACAGATCTCACCTTTTACAGCAGCAACATGGCTTAGGCACCCAGCTGAATTATGGCCTTAACTACAGCCTTCCTAGTTTGGAGACTCTGGCTCTAATTATCCACTCTTTTTTCGTGACACCTCATCCTACCACATCTGTGACAGGTAGTTGCTCCTCAATGTGAAAACCAGAGAAATCTGTCTCCTTTCAAGCCAGCAGCACATTCTTCTTTCTCCTCCCACTTCTCAAAGAAGTTTGCATAGGCATGATCGAACACTATATGAAATAATTGTTACCCTCCTGTTCTCCTCCTCCAAAACCCTGTTAACAAAACTTCCTCCATGCAGACCCAGTAACTGCTGAAGGAGGGTTCCTCTTTATGGAGCTATCCTGCCAGATATCCTGGAAACCCAACAAATAACAGAGATGTTTTAAACATGCAACAAAGACCCCAGTGGATTCAGCAGAGCCTCTAGCAGTGCTGCCAAGGCCCTATGTCACTGCAATTTATTTTAACGTACAAGCACTCTAATTTACAACAGGGCTAGATTAGTGCATACAGAGTGGGGAGAACCCACGGCTATTATAAAAAACATGTAAATAAGGTTTTTACTTAAAAACATTGTGCAATGTACAAAATGATTACTTGAAGCTGTAGGAAGGAGAGGGTTGGGTTTTTTCTTTACACTTTTAAGAGCAGCTTTTGAGAAGGAGCAGGAAAAAAACAAGAGAAACGGCAAAGTGGTATACCATAAAAGTACTCTTAAATGAGTAACACCAGAAACAAAGCGTGTGGGGAAAACTAAGCGTTCCAAAAGGCGGATGGACTTTTTCTTAGTAGCAGAAAGAAACACAAAGCAAAGTTATGACAGTAAAAACTAAGAGATGCCAGAGTTTTACTTCCTCCCGAGGCTGGCTCTGCAGCCTGCGAGCCCCAGGAGGGCACTCTGCTGAAGGGCCTCCTGACACCCGCTCAGCCAGCAACGCCCCACGTCCCCTACTTTGCCCCCTGAAATTTTGCCAACGTGAGCTCCACCGAGGAAAACAGGGGAAGCCAAAATGACACTGACACTGGTTAGCAGAAAGCAGAAGCGTATCTCAGAGCTGTTCATGATGCCTAATAAGCGGGAGAGGAAGGTCTGGTGTTTAAATTACAGAAGTCAGCTTATACTGAATGCCAGTCAGCTTGGAGTCTGTGGCACCTGGGAACAGAGCCACTGCCTAGCCACTACTCTAGCCCCGCTCATCACCGCTCCTGGAGGGTCTCCTTGGAGGAGCTGAATTTTTATGTTTGGAGTGACAAGGACAAAGCCAACATTGGAGGAAAAGTGGGAAATTTAAAGAGAAGTCCATGCTCCAGAGGAAGTACTAAGCTTGCACTCAGCAGCACGACATTATACCAAAGCCAGTGTAAGGAGGCTGGCATTTTGACCGTATCCTGGGGGAAGGAAGAGAGCCTACAAGGTCGGTCAGGGTACGTGGTTTGCTGATGTAAAAATTCACAGCGTTTCATAACACTCATGGGCTGTGCGTGGTGACCACGAGTAGATTTGCTGGCTCTTTGCATCACTGAGAAATGTGCGTTGTCCCCAGATGTACTGGCGCAGTAGGAAATGTCAGCAGAAGGACAGCGGGGTCAGCAGCAATGCACGCCAAAATCACTGAGAGGGTGTGAACAGACTGCAGCCACTATCTCTGCCTGTGGGTTGCAGTAGAGACAACACATTTATTTTCCCATATCTTGCAAGGGCACTCCCTCTTTCCCCCATCACTCTACACAAGACCACTAGCATTTTAAATTTAAGTGTTATGCGTAAGTAGTTTTGTGCGCCCTTAGACAGATATGGGGCAAACCAGCACACATCACTGTCAAGAATTCTGCCGCCTTAGCCAAACTCTAATCATTATATTTCTGGTGTTGTTACCCAAAGAAATTGCCTATTTAACAGATGAGAACAGCAATGTAACAGAGACCAGACACTTGGAAATTTAGTACAACATATGAAACAATGTTTCACAAAATGGTAATTAAAACAATGAATTTAAAATTGTTTTGGCTAAGAACACTGTCATATGGCTAAAATGCACAAACTAAGCATACGTTAAGCACAGTACAGCGTATCCACACGGGTATCCCAAGGCTTGGTGTTAGGATAGTCTGGATTTAAATATCTTAGAAACAGCATTATCTGAATGGTGTTTAGAGCCAAAATTAAATAGGAAATCACTCCTTCCATTGAGTAGGAGAGAATAAAAATACAGGAAGATCTCAAAATACTAGGAACATCGGAGGGGATAAAGTAGCATATTTATTTGTTGAATACTCCTTGGCACAGACGAGTGTTTGGAATAGCCTAAGTTACATACTTGAATCAGGAAGAAGCTTATTGGTGGGGGGATGAGGAGGGTTTGGTGCCAGCAAACACCAAAGCAGAGCGGGGCTGTCATGCTATCAGCTACAGGAAAAAAGGACACACACTGAACACATGAAAAAGTTTATGTCACAAAACAGTGAGGTGACAAGATGGAGCACAACAACATCTAAAGCTACCACAATCCAATACCCTGGAAGTGTTGCTGGCAGTTAAATTAAGTTTATTAATAAAACATTTAACAGTGCTTTAACAGTAAAACTGTCTGGACCTGACTCTTATATGCAAAGTCACTTGCACAGCTCCATGTACAACCACTTGCATCAGTGCAATGTGAGCATTTGGTATCAATGGAAATAGCTGGTTGTGATGAAAAGAGTATCTAGTTGTAGATTTAACTGAGCACAAGTGCGTGCAAACTATTTTGCCTATTATGGCTAGTAGCATTAACCTGAAATTATAAAAGCACATTTGTAATTCACAAAAGCATCCCAAACTACTATTCTTGCTGTTACAAGCCAGGCATTGGAAGAAAATGTAGGCTAGATCTTAAGACTGGACTCCTAGAAACTACAAAGGCTTTGGTTTGTACAAGAAATTGCAGGCTCATAAATACTAACAACTCATGTTCTGCTCTTCAGAGACAGTGTTTGGTGGGTGCAACTACAGTTTACAGTGTGGCTCATGCCAATTGCCCTAAAGGCCCCGAATTTTGCTGTCCTTCTCTGAATTTTGTCAGGCCACAATCAAGGTCCAATGTACTGTCACCTTTTCCTACAAGGTGACATCCTAGGTACTTGTGCACAGTCTAACAAAAGTGTCATATATTTGCTTGAGAAAAAACAGAGAACTTCAATACTATCATTAATGTCACTCTAGAAACATAATGAGATGCACAGTGCACCTCCTCTAATGATTATTTCATCATTGACAGAAGCAAGTGATGTAAATTTGAGCTTTCACTGCTGCCTCCAGGAGGCAAACACTGAATCTTGCAAAAGCCATTACTCCCATTACAGCTACACAGTGCTGAATTCCGGGTCTTAATGCTCTTAATGTACTAAAGGCCAGACAGACTATGTAAGGGCTTGTGAACAAGTGCATAGCTCATTTGATCTTCACTTGAGTGTAAGTATTATGTAACGGAGTAGTAGCTCCACAAGGAGCCAGAAGCACCCACAAGAGAACAGACGGACCAGGAAACTTCAAGCAAGTATCCCACAAAGGTAACCCAAGAGATGGCAGTGACCAAAAAGAAATGAAGAAGAAGGTTTTTTTAAAAATACTTTTTGCTCAAAAAGATTTGTTAAATTTAAAACATTTTTGATTGTATTATTTTAAATGCTGGAAAAGAAACCTCCAAACAGTTTTCACAATATGACATAGATAAGTTCATCTAGGTTGGGCTGAAGGATTTTTCCTCTCCCCTTTCTTCCCCCCAACCTATCTCACTGCAGCTCCAGGCAAAGACGAAACAGGTGGAGGAATGCAAGCAGGCGGACAGAGCTGGGAGGGGGTGTTGCAAGAGCAAAGGCAACAACACACTCAGTAGGAAAAAACAGAAATGGCTCAACCAGAACCCCTTCAGCAGAAGGGGAAGGAAGGAGCTCCGAGCATGGGCTAAAATGAATATCCCAAGCAGGAGGGGAAAAGACAGAATTTTGTGCTTCTGAGCACCAGTGTGTGATGACAGGGGAAGACACAAGTTTGAAGTAGACAGTGGATGCAGGGAAATTCATGGGCAAAGCATGATAACGCAAACCTCATCACAGCAGAATCACAACCAGAAGGCAAAAGGCATGTCTTTGTTGCTGTTGTTAACTTCTTCTCTTGTGCCCACTCAACCCTTTGGGGAGGCAAAAATCAATACTGTCTATTAGTTGTTTTCTTTTTCACTCGTTTCTTCAGTGGTCAGGCTATGCAGAAAATAGAAAAGTTTGCTTTTGTCCCAGCTTGGACCCGAAACCAACACAGGTCAAACTCTTCTGACAAAGGAGCCAGTGAAACAGGTAGAGAAAACACAAACTGGTTAACAAAACAAAAGCTGGGGGCTGATAACAGCGAAGTCTCACATGAGATTGTTTCAGGTGGCTGCGCGCGGCAGCTATGTTTCTTTAAACAATGGGCCGCCTGCCACCCACAGAACCTGCATTCAAACACATGCGTGACTCAGCCAGGTAGGTGGTGTCACATACCTGGTTAGGAACCAGCTCGAACCATATGACCAAGAAACAGCGTGGACTGGAGTCAACAGCTCTAATGCCACCACAGGGATTTCACTAGCTTCTAACAAACAGCAGATAAGGCTGGATAAAACTCAGCAGAGGTGCTGACTCTGATGTGAATCCTCCTCTCAGTGGACTTCAGCATGCTCAATTTCTGGCACTTGCGAAAATGTGCTTCCCTGCCTGCTCAGTAACATTTACTTGTTTCCAGGGCATATCAATTCCCCCAAGTTTCTTTCAATAGTCTGGAAGCCATAAGGCATTGGCAGATAAAACCCCACGCTTTGTCATTGCCCTGGGGAGGAACATCAGCTGCCTTGGCACCCTCCATGTCTACTTGGAAGAGGCAGAATAAGGTTGATATTTGGCCACTCAAAACAGCCATGTGACAACTGAACTTCAGCAGAGTCACCAATCTCAGCATTCAAACACGGCTCCCCAGACAAGCCTCTTCTAAAAAGCAAAGCAAATGGGAAGCAACATTGACACAGAGGAACCATTTTCAACCTTTTCCAATTTTCTAATGGAAGGAGAGGCCCTAACAGGGAAAATGTCAGCCTACTGCCAGTGGGTTTCTTTTTCTGAATCTTCTTTACCTTCTGAATTACATACTCCTTAGGAACAGGTCATCCATGCTCACAAGGTGACAGATAGAAGTTAGAAGCCCCTGGCCTGGTGTTTCAGTTCCTTCCAATGACGAGCTAAAAATAGAGAGGTAAAACATGACCCCAAACTACAATATTAGAGATGTTCCAGTATTTATGGATACTCAGCTAAATATAAGGTCGCCTTACTGTAGGCTGCATTTAACAGCTTGCCTTTGTTGCATTAGAGGAGTGGGGAAAAAAAACAAAAACAGTGAGCTCAAAGCAAATTTGGTTGGTTGACCATGAATTCCAGAGGCCAGATTTTGTTGTCAGTTGCATAAAACATAAAAACAACTATTTCAACAGAATTACCCCACATGCCTGGCCCTTAGTCTCAACCAGTAATATGGCAGATGCTGGCAAGATAAAGAGGCGATCTATGCTATCATTAATGAAGTTTCAGGTAAAACATGATGCAAGATTATTTCAAAATACTGACATATTGCTACAGGTATTTGGTGCTCTTCCCTTAATTACAATTACTGGAGAAGAAAAAATGCTCTCCAGCATTTGCCTGCCTGAAACCTAATGACTGTGTTAGAGCACATCTAAATGGACTATTTTTCTTTATTCATCACTGTCATTAGCGTGCAAACTTACAGAAAATGGGATGGACTTTTTTTTTGATAGACTCTTAGAACCAAGACACTCTTCAAAGAATTATTGGAGAAATAAGGGGGAATCTCACCTGCTTATCCATGTGTTGTACAAACGCAGCCCTCTACTAAACAAAAGTTGCACTAAGGGAGTTAAATCACTGTTTACCGATAGCTGCCCTTTCCTGGCTTTTTTGGCAGCGCTTTCATAGGTCAAGCAAGCTCCATTCTTACCAGTATAGCCATGGTTGTCCAAGAAGCCAGTTGTTTTAAATAACTCTTTGCAGGGACGTTATTCAAGCTTCTGGATGGAAGCTGCTAACAAGTGCAAAACAACTGCCCAGCATTTCCATCCCAGATGCTTTCCGAAGCACTCTCGGCCATGCTTCTAGGAGGTTTGTCCGTTAGGGGAGCACCGCGCAGCAAAGAGGGAGACTGAAGATATGCTGCCCATGACTTGTCAAAGCCTCAGCTAAGGCAGATACTCTCCATTTTCCATGCTGTTAACTGGTTTGAAATAAAGAAACAAGCTGACAGTCCAGCAGAGATCCCAGAACCCGCACTCATAAAGGACAAAAATATCAAATCCATTAGAACATTAACATCTCATGCAGACTTACAATAGAAACAAAGAGAATTACCATGAGCTACAAAACGGGACTTGTACTCCTTGGCTACTTAACCATTGCTCCAGACTTTCACAACCAATGATACAAAAACCAAGAAGTTAGTTTAAGAACTGTATGAGAACTTCAGCAGGACTTACTGCCTATGCAAGGGATTTTGTTCTGCTAGAACAGACTGTGAGAGATCAATTACAAGATCCTAATTTCAGACATTAAAATATTTAGTCCCAATCAGCATTTTCACAAATATTAGTGCTTCACATAAACAAAAGCTATTTAAAGTGCTCTACTGCAGTATATTATGACTGTAATCTTACCATGTCCGTGCTAGTAAAACTTCTCGCTGACTCAAAATGATGAGGTACCATGTGTAAGCAGCATGATATGGGCCTATTTTTACGATGCCCTCTTGATAATGAAACTATGCTATAATTCTGCGAAGGGCTATACTTAGAAAAATGAAAACTGAAATAAATACGAAGCATGCACTGCTACGATGTGCCCAGAAAAAAGTTAAATTCAGATTTAACAAAGGAAACAGGAAAGTGGAAATAGAAAAGCTGACCCCAGGATCTACTGATACATTGTTACCAGTTCAAATAGCAGTTATCCCATTCTATTTTTCTTTAATATTGTACATACCTAAACTTCAAGGAGATCACTTGCTTACTTGTTATTTTCCATTTTCACTCTCATTTAAAACACCAACTTAGTTAACAAACAATCCTTTCAGACTGAGAATAATGGTGGGAACTCTTCTGCTATCTGATTTTAAACAGGCAGACTCATCAGTGTATCTTCTCAATTTCCTAATAAGGACTTTGCAACACCCAGAAATTCCAGTTCCTTCAGAGAATCCATCCTAGATTTTCAAACTGAAACCCACACACGCTGTGAAAGGACTTGGGGCTAAAGGAACTCCTTGTAAGGTTTCGTATTGATTGACACCATAGTCACAGTGCCTTCTGTAACTACAAACCCCAGGGACATGAGCCGCTGATGTAGGTTCCTGCAAAACATTGCAAATACATCTACTATAATGATTTTGCCAAGGATGAGCAGTTTGGTTTTAAACACTTCAAGGCAGGGACCAAAACTCTTTCCTCTAGCAGTCTGCATGTTAAATTACAAGTGACCACAACTATGGAATCTCATAATATTCCAGAGACCAAGTGGGGTTGTGGGAGCTATTGTCTACAGATCCTATCAGAAAATGGATGAGTTGTTTTCATGGTGGAAAAAACCCCTCCAAGAATACCAGATTTTTCAAGTCATTCACTGACATTTGGATTCCCACCATCCCTGCCAACAAGCTCAAACTGACTGCTGTCCATTCAGTATATGGTGTCTAGTTTCACAACAGCAGTGATGCTACTCCAAACACTATTTGGAGAAGATAAGGAGAGTTAGGAAAGGAAAAGAACACAAAAGTATTTAGTAGCCTTTGAAGCCATCCATTTCAACAGCTTACCCATTTATTGTCACCAGATCCTATCCCTTGGCTTCCTTAATTTAAAAAGTGGCGTAAGAATCTCAATGCTTTATTTCATCTAGTCTCTTGCTATTCCTTGTATAAACCCTAGGATATCAGTCAAGTTTGAATCCAGTTTGCTCCCCTCCAGTTCATTCTGCCCCAGTCTGAAGGAAACTCAAACGTAAAAATCCTTCACAACCTCCCCGAATGCCAGCAACTGGCCCATCCCTTCAGCCCTGTTAGCAGAAGTGTTAACTTAAATAACCATTTCTCATGCTTTCTCCATAGAACATCTTTACTAACTACGGCCTATAAGGCCTCTACTAAGACCTGTGTACTCTCTGTTGACCAGAAAAAAAAAGAAAAAATCACACAGTTAACAAAAACTAGTTTTACACATGGTTGGTATTAGTAATTACTGACAAATAATTCATCCATCTTCCCTAAAAATAATTATATAAAGGTGTGTATTGCCTGTGTAAATACACAGACACTTAACTACTGCCCTAGTTTAGGCAGACTGTTACTTTGCCAGTCTCCCTGTGTACCCAAAATCGTGTCCGTAGCATGCAATGCAGAGCTGCGTTAGATATGCCAACCAGCTCCAAGAAAGCTACCATGCTTATGTAGTGCCGTATAGCTCATGTAGAGATACTAGCTTGGGTCCTGGAAGGTGTTTAATGGCATCAGCCTAATTCTGCACCCAGTGTAATTAGCAAGACAAATTAGCCTTGGTGCCATACCACAGTGAACAACTTAATTCTGCATTCACTTGCACTGAACTGTAACATTCAGCGTACATGACGCCAAACTCTTGATCATTCATATTCCTCTTCTTCTCACACTCTCCTCCCATAAGATTCATAGGATTCATTTTAAAATAAGACAAAGCCACCACAGATACTTGATATGACATTCTGCATAACACAGGCATGGGTTATTTTTGTTTGTGCCCAAATTAAGTCCAATCTAATACTACGTTACTACTGTTTTAGAGCAGGGAACACATACTCCTATAGGTTTAGTCGGTGACTAGTGAGAACTGGGGTGTCTGAACCGCGAACAGTGGGTGAGAGAGCAACACAAATTACATGACAGTATTTGCATATAGACATAGATCTCCTTACACATATGCACACCTACGTACGGATGGCACGCATGCATACACACATACACACACAGAAAACCCAGGTTATCTGACCTCTGTCAGATACTATCTGCAATTCAGGACATAAGAACAGGAGAATTTATTTTGCTCAATACTAGTAGAGAATGCTTTTTGCCAGAACAGCTCACTATATTGTATGATAACTGAATGAAGCTAATTTTCCGCGGATTCTATCTAACAGCTCTCAACTGGTAGAAATAGTTCAAGGTCTTCAAAGTATACAGTGTTGCATAGTCCCGATTCACACATTCTGTTAATAACTGCCAGACAATTGTATTGAATTTATTCAAAAACCATTAGCCACAGAAATTCATATTCTTCGATTCTGCCTTCAGATGCATGCTATATTACACTTATATTAAGGTTAATGTGCAATGGCAATTCGTTCACAAAGGAACTGCAAATATTCGAAGCTACAATATCTCTTACTAAGGTGCCTGTTTTACAAGTTCATTGTTTCTTCCTCACAATTCCCCTTTCATCCCTGCCCCTGCCAGGAGAGCTGGGCTGAAAAAATGGTGAGAACATTAGAGCAAATACAGGCACACATTAAGGAAAGTATCTGAGACATTCTTTGTACAGTGTGCATATGCTACCAGCATTACAAGGATTTTTCTTTCATCTGCTCCTTCAGAAACGAGACTCCAAAATACTTAAAAACCGCTTTACGAATATTCTTCGAAAAACCATCACCACGTCTTCAGAGCGCCGGTGTGTTAAATGCCTGCCACTGAAGAATGATGTTAAAATTAGGGAGGAGTCAGAGGTGGAAGCTGAGGAGCAGAAGTAGCAGGAACAGAAGAATGTTTAAACAACAGAGCCTTAGTGTGAGGCTGGGGCATGTGGGTGCTTTTATAGAGAAATAATACACACGTACCATTTATGTTTTAAAAAATGTTACAGGTAGGCAGGCTTCTGTAATTTATCTAATACTCTTTTATATTCATGCTTCCTAGGTTTCATGCAATTTATTAAGTTTTCAGCCTTGCCCGCAGCAAAAAGGATAAACAAAAGCAGATGTGAAACTCCCTTTTTTAAGGGCCCGCCAGCCTCCTGCAAAGCATGTAACCAGCTGGGGGAAGCCTGATTACGATCAGCTCTGCATTTACCAGTCAAACTGCCCTCTGCTCCTGTAACGAGCTCTGGAGGCTGAGCCATAACGCAGTATGCTGTGACCCACAGCACTCTGGGTAGGTCTTGCCTCTTCACAAAGAGGCTATTCCTCTCCGTTCTGTTTCCTAACTAAGATTTTGCTAGGAAATATGCTTTGTTCGCCAGGGGCTAAGTAATCCCCAGGAACAAAGGCGCTTGGAGAACAGGGATGACAGGGAGAACAAGGCTGACACAAGCCCATAGCTGGTCAAAGGGGACAGAGCAACAGACTCCATGAAAATTTGCACAAACAAAAGGCAGCGCTCTTGACTTTGGTATTGCTCAGCAGGGGGGTAACCAATAGATTACATCTTCTTGCATCTTCAGCACAAGGCTTTCATTAACATTCAATTAGTAAACGCTTCAGGAAAATTTGTGCGCAAGATTTCATCACCCAAACTTACAACAGAGTGGGTACTGCGTCCCAGCACAGAGCTGCCTGAAAGGCACAGAGAGCAGCACCGTTGGGTTTCCAGATGCCTGGCCCCTGTTACACCTTCGCAGGAGTCGTGCAAAGGGCAGGACCGCGCAGCAGAGGCAGGGTGGCCCAGCTCGCTGTGCGGGCCCATGCACCACGCCAGCCAGACTGAAGCCAGCTCCAGTCTGCAAACCATGTTAACATTATGCGTTCGGCCTCATTGGGCCAGCTCAGGCAGTGTGTAGCGAAAACATATCAGTCGCTGCGCCCACCTGTACAGACGTACCTTCAATTAGAGGCCAAGGATGCAGCGGGGACTGAAGGCTACGATACTTCCCACTGTTACATTGATTCCTCTCCTGTTACTGCTGCAGCCCGATTTCTGGAGATGGAGGCCATCAAATAAACACTCTTATTCCCCAGTCCTGATTTTAATGGGGGGGGCTGTTTTCTATCCCCCAGGAGGGGTCTCTAACCCAACAGTCTAGCATCTTTGAGGAGCACAGATTTCACCTTAACAAATAATAGGCTGCAGATCCTTTCCCTCCTACACACCATTGTTTCAAAGAGAAAGATTCGGCCATTTCCTATATTGCACAAATAAGAAAGCCTCTGAAACCACTTAAACCCTCCTGTTATAGCAGCTGTTCCCAAACATTAACAGCTTCCAGATTAAAAGTCTCATAAGGCAAAAGGGGCGAGAAGGGAGGGGGAAAAAATCCCAGCTCACAAGGTGCAGCTGAAAAATAACAAACGGCTTTGAAAGCCGAAGGGCAGCTCAGCCTTACCGCAGCGGCGCTAGTGAGCACACACATAATGAATTGGGGATTCCCCGTGTCATGACAGGATCAGGATGCGAATTGTAGAGTTCCAGAGAGGATCAATAACTGTCAGAAGAAGAAGAAAGTGAGCACTAAATTCGCTCGCCTTTCATCTTCAACAAATGGAACAGAAAATCTGATGGATGACAGCACCTTTCGTTTCTATAGCGTTCTTGTTGAACTAAAGACTAGTGACATTGGGATGATTTTTGACATGCGCTTCTGTAGACCCAGAAGCAATTATAAAAATAAAAATAAAAGAATTCCTTTACAAAAAAAAGCCTTCAAACCAATAGTAATAATTCAGAAGGGGAGGATAAATAAAAAATATTAATGAAAGCCCATGCCAGTGGTCAGCCCCTAGCATGCGAGAGTGCAGAGTTTTGGAAGCATGGAGTACATTAAACAACACACCCCTTGCCTCCCCCATAATTAAGTTAGAGATGTGAGAGCAAAAGCAATAGAGGCTGTCTGCTTAGTTTCTCTGCTTGGCAGGGCAGCACACACACACACATGCACACAATTTCTCCTATCCTCCATTTGTGCAAGGGGGAAAAAAAAAAGAGCCCAAATGAGCAGATACACAAAAAACCCCACAGCAAACAAAAAAATCTAAGATTTCAAAGAAGGAACATGCTACTGCTCAAAAAAGGCCAAAATCTCTTCTCTCACTTTTTGTTCTACTGTAGGCAGTCCCTCGACTCACCAGGAAATTTATTTAAAAAATAATAATAATTACAGAAGAGAGACAGGACCTTTTGTACAATCCATCTGGCTTCTGTACCTTGACTTTCATATCAGATATTTATTTTGGCATGTTGAGTGGTGGGGGAAGGGGAAACATCTCTGGACACCTTATCCGATGACACACTTCATCGTGATGTAACAGTTCAGAGCACTGAGGTACATCTCTGATTGCTGCCCGAGAACGCTGAATGCTGAACACGCAGTATGATAACCTCCAGCGCCGCCTTTGCCTGGGCACAGTATCTCATAAACAAGGAATAGCACATGGAGGAAAAAAGAATAATAAGAAAAAGCAATTGGTCTTAGGGAGGAAAGAACGTGTGATTGCTCTTCAACTTTCTGATCTGGATTCAACTAAAGGGGTGGCGTTACTCAAAACCACCACTCTCAGTGGCTTGGGACCACAGCGCTTTCTATGGGAGCGGGTGGGAGGGCAGCAGTCTCGGACTCAGGGGGCAGCATACGATTCTACTGCCCAGAACTGCGAAAAGGTATTTGCAGGCCATGTGCAGAGTACGTGCTGCAAATGCTGCTCCAAAGAGGCATCCTTCTCCCATTGAAAATGGAAACTTAGAAGTTTGCAAAACAAATGCAGTGACTCAACTGGACATAAGGGCTTGGGATAAAGTCCGGAAATAAGCCCACACGTACAAATTCAGTCTTACAGCATGTGTGCGAGAAGGTCACGCCTGCTTCTCACAGGAATAAAGATATTAAGCGACAAACCCAAAGACACAAGAATACTTGGTGGCAGAGCTGGTAAGAATAATAATAATAAAAAAACTCTGGCCCTGGTATTTTAATCCGAACAGACCACGCCACATGAAACTGAGATTACAGCAGGCTCTCCAGCACGGCTGAACGCCTGCCGCAGGCTCCTTGCCTGAGCAGCTCCCCGGCCACGGGCTGCGCACCACACCTGCGCCCCACGCAGCCCCACACCCCACGCCATGCCCCACACCCACAGCCCTGCACCACGCACAGCCCCTGCACCCTGACACCAGCCAGCCAGCGCAGCAGGGCTCGAGCGGTTAAGCCCCGTGGCTTTGCTTCCCAAGAGCCCGAGAGAGTTAGGAACCCAGAGACACCAGAGGAGCCACGAGGCTCCTCTGAAAGCGCAAGAATTTCCCCACACGTTTTTACAGCCCCGTTTCATCCAGCAGCCTTTCAGAATAGCCAGGCCTTGAGCAGCTAGTTCAACTGCTGGGCATTTAGGAAAACAACTTCCTCCAAATATGCAATCCAATCTTAAGAGGATGTCAGCAGTGATCTACCTGAAATTGTGCATCACCTAACAGTGGGAGAGAGTTGCCTGGCATCCCAATCAAATAATCAGACAATCCTGGTATCCCAATCAAATTCTGTTTTGAGAAATGAGGCCTTGCTTCCATACAGGAAAGATAAATCAATCTGGAATACACAAATATAATTTTAAAGCAGAATATCCATTCTAGACCAAGCATAAATGAAGTATCCACAACTTCAGATTAACAGCATCTTCCCAGTTTAGCTTAATCTATTTTGAAAGTGCATTACACTAAACTAGGAAGAGGCACTCTTACTCTGTGACACAAGCATCCTCATGCAGGAGCTACCGTGAAGTAGCTGCTCAAGAGCAAATTCACATGTAGACAAGCCATTATTTTCTGCAGACTGGAGGCCCTCACTGTGCCTTGCCTCGCTAAAAGCTGTAAAATGTCGCTGATGCAGAAGGGCTGCTTTACTTCACCTCAGTACTTCTCACCGCTGGGTTACACTGCTATTCATAGTCTCTGAAGCACAATGAGATGCCACTGTTACATGAACAGCATTTTGCGGTCTGGAGTTTTCACCACCGAAGGCTACCTCTTGCCTCTCAGAAGGTTTCGTAAAATATCCTGCATGCATATGTTGAAATAAACAGAAACAGTCAGTGTTGTCTCCAAATGCAGTCTCTACAGCACATCTTGAAAGGCTCTGCATGAAGTTTCCAATGCTCAACATGGAGCATCTCACAGGGGAGATGCACTCTAGCTGATTGCACAATGACAGCAAGTGCCAGGAAAACTCAAAGTCTAATCTGAGAGCTGACACTGACTCATTGTGTGGGCTTGGGCAAACCACTTAACCTCTCTGCATCTCAGCTTTTCTGCCCATGAATGAGGGTAATAATACTCAGCTCCCTCTTCCCCCAGGGACTGATATGCAGCCTTGGTTTTGTACAGCACTTCGGAAACATGAAGTGCTACATAAATGATAAGTACCATTATCTAGAACTTCCACCGTCACCTTCACATACGTGTGCAGCAGATGCTGGAGAGAAGTGGCCCACAGGGACATTTCTAGTCAAACTCAACACGTAGTTAACCTGAGGTTTCAGAAGGAAAACGTTTGAGTAGCAAAAGTGGGACTTAATCTCCTCCCCCCCCACCCCAAACAGGGGTGATTTCTAGTAGAGCATAATATGGTACTTGAAATGATACTGCAATGGTACTACACAATCTTACGAGAGTCCATTCATCCCCTAAGACAAATACAGATCTCCTGCTGAAAACATGGCGGGGGCAGGAGCATACCTCACTTCAGTGACCGTGCCTGAACCCTGTAGTAACTTTCCATCAGGCCTCCAAATTTCCAACCAGAAAACGAGCAGCATTTCTCAGAGCTCTGCTTTCCATTCTGTCCTCTGTGAAATGCTACTACCTCCTCATACCTGCCCAAGCTGGGTTAGTATTCAAAGGAGGAGAAGCACAGCAACAAAAAGTACACTACCCAGCATGTGCGCGCACGCCAGAAGGTAGACAAGTAATGTCCAACTCTTACAGAGAGCTGGCAAACTTGACTTAGTCCCTTTCTTGTTTTGCTAGCTTCTAGAGCACCACAAACCAGATGCAGGCCTTGCAAGGCTAAGGGAGGCCACAGCACAGAACAGCTGGGCTCCCTGGACTCCTCTAGGTACCGTCTAGAGCAAAGGCAGGAGGCAAGGAGGTGTGGATGGAAAAAACACTTTGGGAAAATACACTTGTTGTGGCACCTAACAACATAAGCTGATGTTAAAGATGCTCTTCAATGCAGTCAGCTGAACTGGAACATGCATAAAGGATTACAGACAGTACATATATTTACAAACAGCATTTTCTCCTGTTTCCCCACCTACCAGTTCATCTAAACTAGAAAATTAATTATTTGCTCATCAGGGTGTCGAGGAAAAGGTGTCCCTGGGAGCTAGCGATGGCAACCGTCCATATAGATGGACAGCATGGCTATACAGAGGACATCTCAGGAATATGTTCTGCAATGGAACTAAAAATAGTTGTGTTTCATCTGGAACAGCAGTTAAGCCTCTTTAGAAGATCGGGAGGAGCAGGGAAGCAGAGAATCTGTTGTAGGCTATTATCAGTAATGAGTTTATTTTCAAAACAAAGTGACTGTTATTCGTGACTAGAAATAGGTGGAAATTTCAAAACAGCCATAAGAAAATATTCTTCAAAATATCAATACTAATTTCTTTCCTTCTATGCACAAAACAACAGCAACTTGAGCGGTACTAGCTTTGCACTGTACTTTGTTACAAACAATAGAAATTTATTAACGGACAAATCTTACCCCTTTCTGTGACTATACCAGCAAATGAATTTAGTGGTAAGGACAATTGCCAAGACAGTGAATTTTATCCGAGTACTGGAGAATCTTCATGGAAAATAAAGTTTTATTAATTAGAAAGTATCATTTGCTGCTTCACACAGGGAACGGAAATATATCACATGTTTTCCATGCCTGTGCAAAAGAGCTCCAGTACTAAATGGCCCTGAAGAACTATTCATGGATGATCTCCAAAGCAAAACACTAAAACTACTCTGTGAGTAACAAACAAAATTTCAAGAAAAATCACGATCTCTTCAGTGATCATTAACTAACAGGAAGAGCAATTCATTTCACTGCACGAATGATTAATTACAAATTATTAAATCCAGCTCTACTCAGGATACTTAACCAGGAAACCAATTGCTACAATATGTCAACAACTTTTGTTTTCTAAATCTCTGAAAACAGTATTAATTCAAAATACATACGGAGTGAGATGTTCAGCCTGGGACCTGGCCTGCACTTTAAGCGCCCAGTACCTCCAGGCTTGGCCAGATTCTCTGAAGAGGGCAAGAGCCCACCCTCCCCACGCTGACCCTCGCAGGCAGCCTTCTGCAAAGAGCCTGTGGACACCGAGGTAAGATACTTTTACCCTCTTCCTTCTCTCCCATCAGCGCAAAATGCACAGGAAAGTGTCTGGAGAGTAACAAGTTACTTTTCTCCCTCCCTATCACCCATAAAGGTACCTGATCCTCTCTCAACTAGAAATTTGGGGAGAAAGCTCTCCTTGGGTACAAGTTTGGCCATGTTACGAGTCTACAGTTTTCACTGAGCAGGCAATTTCCTGCCCGACAGGAAGAAGGCAGAGCATACTTCAGCTGCTCACACAAGTCTCATGGCTTAAAAAGCGGGATGAACGGCTGCGTGGGGGAATGAGCTTGGGTGGGGGGAGGCTGGAGAAGACATGGGGAACAAGGAATTTGAAAGCAAGAGAAAGCGAGGGGCTGACAGCATGCATCCAAACTCAAAGCAGCCAGAGGATGTGTGGATACAAAAATGGGATACATTACTATTCCATAAATTAAGTTAGAGCAACCTCAGCACATCCCAGACTTTTAATGCCAGGCTGCTGCACACCAAGCAAGCTGGCCTCTAGCCTGCAAAGTGTTTCAACTTCACTCAATGGAGGCAAGACCCACATTTATTAAGAGGTTTATCTTCCTGCAAATAAACCTCAACAGCTTCTGCGCCCTGAAGAAGCAACTTCAGTTTGTCGTCTCCCCTTCCCTCCCCCACAACAAAACATATATTCAAAGTCTGGTGAGTAAAGAATTACCAGTCACATCTCTCTGAACCTTGCCCACACAGGACTGGTATGCAAAAGACTTCAGTGTTTGTTTTTATAATAAATAAAGCAAAAGTATGATGAGACAACTAAGCTTCTCTTCTCTCCCCTGACTTCTTTGGAAATAGTCTTTTCAAAAAAAAAAATTTTTTTTTGAACAAAAATGTAAAGCAGTTATTAAAAGAAAGGGCATTCTTTATCTCAGATTTCAGCCTGTTCCAAATCATCTAGTCAATGTTAAAATATCTGGGTTTGCCTCTTAGCCATTTAATGAAGAAATAACAAAAATTAAATTAACACCCCTACACTTTTCCCCACTTTCTAAATAACTGTCTGCCTCATAATCTGATTTTTCCTTATGAAAAAATAAAAAATACAACATTTTTCCAGGAAAGGAGCAAAAACTACACTAAATTTGAGAAGTGTAAAGCTTAACTCGAACAGCAGACAAGTATGTGGAGAACAGTGTGACCTTTCTTATCACCCACTGACATGCTTAATCGTTTCCAAACAAAAATGCTATTTTCCGCCACTTCTTCATTCTCCAAGCACCTCCAAAGCCTGCTTGGATGGTAAACAGTTAATCTCCCAATATCCCCTGCTGCCTGCGAAAAATCAAGGAAACAATTGAGACATTGTCCAGTGAACAAGACTCCCAGGGACTGACATTTTTGTTTATGTCCCAGTTCTCAGCCTGTCAATTTTCACCATGAACGTTAAAAGCCCGACTTGCACCAATACAGTCTGCCCTGAGCTGAAAAGGCTCCACTTCATTTATTTTATTAAAGCTATGGTGTGTTTATGATTCAAAGCTCTCCCCACCCACCCAAGGACCTGTTGGTCCCACCCCCCTGCCTTCCTTTCTGCCCTGCACAGTTACATCCCAACTCTGAAGAGGTTTTGCAAGTCCTTTTTCAAAAGGATTGCCAAGAAAGTAACTACATATATATTTAAATACCAAAGTTTGTGTTTTGCTGGGGTAAGAAAAATGAACTATTGCTTCTATCTCTTCATTTTAGACCTTTAAAATAGCCTCTGATCATTAACTGGCATAGGGAAGAAGGGAAGGGAGCTGGATACTAACCCAGAGTGGCAGGAACTTAAAAAACAAAAGAAAAAAGGGGGAAAGAAAGAAAGAAACCCACCCACCACCAACACCCAGCAGCAAAATAGAAAATACATGTAATGGAGTAAAACAAACGTCTTGGAGCAAAGCAGCATTTTCTCCGTGGCTCCCTGGCTGCATTTCCTGTCTGTGTTTTCATAATGACTGGAGCGTCAGGCCCAAAATATATTTCTCTCCTTCTCCCCCACCGTCCTCCCCCCCACTCCCAGCACTTTTTTTTTTCTTCTTCGCTATGCTCTCAATACTTTATCTCCATGAAAAGCACACACAGCGGTCACCAGCGTTTCCTGTTTGCCGAGTGTGCTTTAACTATATCACACCCTACGCTGCTGCGCTGGAATGCGCAGCATATGGCATTGTGAAAGGGTTTACTGTCGAATAATGGCAGCAATGCAGTCCTGCTGGTTTATATCAAACCCTGTCACTCTCTTCACGGAGGTCTCTCGCTTGCTCTCTAAGAGGCGAAGTAAAACACACAGATGCATGCACGCACACACACACACACTCCCCTTCAAGTCTCACTTAGGACTTCAGCAGAAGTTTGCCTGGATCAAGACCTGCAAAAATCAAGACAAGGAACACAGCAGTTTATAAAGTTGTGTGTTGCACTTATTCATGATTTGTTTTGAGTCATACCAATTCCAATAACATCGGCAGGATACTCTTATTCCTCCCCTGTTATACAAAGGGACTATTAAAAAGTTTAGTTCCTCAGTGCAGCTAGGTTCCTACAGGCACAGGCAGACCCAATGCCTGCAACCAGATTTGACTGGTGGATCGCTATGTATTTGAGCCTCTAATAATTTGGGAGATTGCACACAGGATGGCAGGACTAAAAGTCTGAAAGCAGTTACCCAAACTACCTCCAGGAGTGGCTTAATCTTTCCCCACTTTCAAGAAATCAGCACTGATATATTTATTTATGAATATACGCTCTCAAAAGCCAAACATAAACCACCACCTCTCACTTTGGGTTAAAGTTTCAGAACTGTATTTACATTCAATTGCTCACAGATTTCTTTGTTTTGTTTTGTTTTTTTAAAAAAGTTTAAAAGGACTAACAAATAAATAAATAAATAAAGTGCTGCTTCCAACTGCAGTCAGGTTTAGCTAAAACACTCACAAAGGTTATACTTCAAAGTGCTTTTTGTGTAGATCTTGAATTGCCTTCCCATGCCCGGATGCATTTGGCTAGCAGACACTGAAATAAGTAGCAATACTTTCAGAGCCCATTGAAATGCATCCATCCACCCTCTTTTCATAAAAGGAAGCCTTACTTAACAGGCATTTATTATTGCTGAACTAGGGTTGAAAGTTCAGTGTCCTTATAGACCAAAATTATCAAGATTTCTGAGTTTGCAGCCTACGTTTAAGTCCTAATGAGCTATTGTACCATACTCACTGCTATTAACTCTTTGATGTCAGGAACTGACATTCCTCTTCTAAATGTCTCATGGATGTCCACAAGACAGTGCAAAGCTCACCTGTGCTGAAGGACTGGTGAGCAACTATATTTTGTTGCCTTTAGTTTGCTACATCAAAATATACAAAGACAACTACAGTATTAAAAATGCATTTCAGAGACAGGGACCTATCAGTTGGGATGGTGAATTTGGAGTCAGAGAACCTCTACATCGCTCCCAGCTTTGTCACTGATCTGATACGCAAGTTGCTCTGCCTTTCTGGAAAAGGGAAGTGAGCATATGCTGATGACGATAAAGCAGCAGCTGGACCTGGAGTCTCACACCACACAGCCGTCAGGATCTCCGTTTTCCCTCCTGCCTGTTCAGAAGGCGAGTTCTTCGGGGCAGGGACAGCATAACCTGCTTTTCTGAAAGTCAGCTTGCCTATTAATCTCCTTAACTACAGGTAGCAGTAAAGTGATAACAAAATGATCTTTAATTAGTGCTTATCGCTTTGACCCCCTCATTTCACATTCACAACAGCAAAATGCAGTGTTCTCAGGGAGACGTTACTGAATGGACTTGGAAGAGAATATGCTCCCAGCTCCCCAACCCCAAACTAAGGCACCAACTCCTGACCATTGGTGAACGCAAGTGAGAAGGCACTTTGCAAAAAGAGCTGGAATACCAGCTCGGCAGCCCAGACGTGGACCAAGATGTCCAGGTCAAGGCAGCAGAAACTAAATAGGGTGCCAGCTCTTCGGCTGTTTTACTCTCTCATCAACACTCAGGCTGCTCCCTGACATTTTCTCACCATTTACTCATCCCACAGATTCCTCAGAGTTGTGATCTGAGGTGTCCACATGATCGCCTACACAGTAATGTAGCTTAACAGTCAATCTACTGTGTGAGCGGACGTTCCTTGGACATGCTCTGGGCATGACAAACCAAACAAGTTACTGCAGGGAGAGCTTCACCACGCATTTATAGCACCTCGGCCACAGTAACTGCCTAGGCACACGATCTGCTCCAAAACAGAAGCAAGCTAACTTCACCTTCAGTTAAAATGGGATCTGCTACCTCATGCTTACCCCTCAGGGAGCAATGGTGGAGTTACTGGCACGCCTTGAATTCACACCAGGGCTTATCCCAAAGTAACCTGTACTGGTCATCAAAGGCCTTAATGAGGAGCAGGTTACTTCATGTCCAGTAAATGACTTCCCTCCAAAGTGCTCAGCATGCCTGAAAATCATTGGGATGGGGAGTCAGCGTGCAGCAGGTACAGCTTTAGGAACTCAAACCCTTGCTTGCTTCATATTAATTAACCATGTAGACATGCCCAACATGCAGTGACAGCAGTTCTGCCGCCAGGGAAAAGTATCTCTCAAAACTCTGTGCTGCAGCCAGTTTGGGTTTTCTAATGATACTATTTTCATGCAGCTATTTGGCAGGAAAAGCATTCACGGCTGTATAAAGCAAACTGAGAAAGTCTTGAGGCTTACAAGTCCCTTCACTCCGCTTTCTTCCTTCACCGTCACCGTTACCATATTATAGGGCAGGCATCCAAAGCCCCATAAGACACAACAGTAACATCACAGAGCTCTGCTGGTGTACGACTGGGTAAGATTTTGTCATTCTGTCTTTCCTCTCCCAGACACTACCCTTTCCATTAGGGGAGGACACCATGGAGATTTTATGGATTTCCCAGTGGGCAGACGAGTAACAAGAAATCAAAACCTTCCTTCGCACCCTCTACAGCCTTAGCCCTGGGAAGAAATTCATCAAACACAGGAACAAATTCCAAGGGAACAGATCTCCGGACATGCCGTTCTTTCTCTCCCTCCCATTCCTTTCTCAATACTTCTAGCCTCAATACAGGCAGAATTTGTAACTATTTCTCAGGAAGTGGGGTTTAATTCATATAAATATTAAATCTGAAAATAACTCTTGCAAGCTAGATTCCAGCATCCCAATCCAGAAAAGCACTTCTATACAGGAAAATATTTTTAGCACACATTTAAACGTTGTCCTGAACAGGGATGGACATCAACTCACATTTAATGATTTCTTGAATCAAGGCCTAAAAAGTAAAAAGGAAGGCGGGAAGGGGAAGCTAGTTTCCACAGTAATAGTAATTGAGAAGTCTTTGAGTCTTGCCAACAGGAAAAATGCGTATTACAGAACTGCTCGACTCTCCTAGGAAACTAGTACAGATCAACATCTTTCTGCAAGCTAGCACTGTAAGGCTTAGTGACAGAATCAAGTCCTTAATTTGTACCAAAAGGAAGGCAGAGGAGCAGGGCTGTAAAAAAGCTAGGATTCAGTTATTTCTTAAATTCCAGAGAGGCTAGTCAGGAAACTCTCCATCTCTTGTAAGCACACACATTCAAATTCAAACTATGCATGCCCAGGATCTCATACCAGACCATCATTCATTACATACATATACTCTGTACACTGGCGAGTCCTACTGCAAAGCTACTTTTTGTTGAGGGTAAAGGAAGGACTGATTCAACTCCACAAAATTTCCCAGCTCCAGGAGATGAAAAACAAGGTACACCTGACACAAGCATACATGGATAAGCAGATTCTTGTTAGCATGTAAACAGCACCAAAAGTAATCTTCCTCTAAGGTCTCACATTACATTAGGACTTTAGATTTAGATTCAAAAAGCTACCTGGGTGTTTTGTTTTGTTTTATTTTGTTTCTCCTGTGGCACTGGGGGGTTTTCTGCATGCCTCTCGAATGTGGATCTGGAGATCGGTTTCTCAAACGACCTTGGGAAAATTACTTAACATCTTCCTAGCCACAGTGGTAAAATAGAGGAGTGAGCAATGCCTCTCTGTTTCAGGAAAGTGCTGAATGATTTTGCTCACCCACATCTGTCAGGTACAAGCAAAGCTTCAAGGCAAAGCCCCCTGGAAGCAGCCTCCTGCGTTTCAGCCAGTTGCTAATTCAAAAGCAAAGTCTGTTTGACAAGAAATTCTAGCTTAGTTTTGTGAAATTAGGCACAGAACATGGTTTAGGGAAGAGTTTTCAGGAGGGAGATTGTTTTATGAAGGCATCGCTCCTTGTTACGTGCAACACCTCCATTTATCCGAATGCAGGCTTTCCAGAAGGGGTCTACCCCTTGCCAAAGAGGTCTGCAGGGGACAGAGGAGAAAACACCCTTCTTTTTCTTTATGAAGTGACTTAAACAGCTTTGGTTTCCTTTGTAGGAGAAAGTACAGGTGTGAACAGTCTAGAAAGTGAAGTGTCTGATGAATACTCTAATCCCGAACCACCTGAACTGGTGAGAACTGCAGTAGTCCTGGTCTTGAGCAACTTGGCAAGGAAGTACTCCTGAGCCCAGCAATGCCAGCTTCCTTCCTCTCTTTTTAATGAGAAGTACGTGCTGTTTTCTTTACTACAGCACCTGGACACAGTACACAGATCTTGTTTAGAAAGAAAATAGGAGGTTTCTATTCAAGTGGGGTTGTCCGCCTGTGGAAGTTTGCGAAACAGCTCGAGAGTGAATTAAAAAAACAAAAAAATGCAGAACAACCATTTCGAATTCTCTCTCCGTGTGGACACTCTTACTCAGCACTAAGGGTTTCTTTGTGTGATTTAGCTTAATCCGCTTTGGAAGCGGATTAAGCTAAACTGCACAAAGGACCTCTTAGTGCTGAATAAGAGTGGCCACATGGAGAGATAATTATTCCGAGTTATTCTAAGACAGCTACTTTGACTCGGTATTTGGGCTTTTCTGCTCTGTCAACAAGCCCAAAGCTATACTGGAAATGGAAGACTTTGGTTCCAGCTCTTCAGGCAAAAATGGTTCCCCAGCCTTATGATAGCCATTAAATCTTCAGCTAGGCACACAACTGCAGCTCGTGCTCCAGTCAGCACAGTCCCTGGCTCCAAACCAGGCTGCATTATTTAATACCTAGTTCTCTGAGCTTCAGACTGAATTCAGTCACAAACTTCAGCTGCAGCCTGTGTGCAAGGGGAAGGAGAGCTGTGGTGGCCTTGCCAAGCCTGCCACCCTCAGTACACATCATCTTTGATCTGACAGGCTCACCCATCTGGCTTGCCAGCATCACCCAGCACTGACGCGGCTCTTCGCCCGGTGCCAAGGCAAAGCCACCACGCGTGGCTGCTGCTGCTGCCTTCGTCGTCCACTGCCCGGGCTTCGGGGACAGAACGGCTGCAGCCTCCGACCGATTCCTTCCAGCACAACAGCTCTTCTGTGGCAGAGCGGATGACTTGCCAGTACTTAATTTTAGGCCCAGTCCACACGAGTCCTACCAGTTCATTTAACATGCATGTTCCAGCATAATGTAAACTGCATTGTGATTGAATCCATTTCAAAACACAGCCTAGGCTCCTCTGTGCTACAATTTTCTTCTAAAGCCTCTTTCAAATGCAGGTTTCTACCTTGAAATGTTGCTCTCTGCCATTTTGCTGCATCCCAAACTAGCTGGTCAGAAACTAGTGACTCTGATTTGCGCAGCATTCAGGCCACAGTGGGTATTTTATAAACAAAAGACACAAGAGGGAAGCTTGTAGCATATGCAGGTCCAACCAAATTTAAGACAATGTAGCTACATCATACTTAAAGATCTCTGATGAGCAAACTTTAATCTTGCTTCACCTTCACCCAGAAAGTTTCAATACCCAAATATGTAAGAACATTCACCACGACAACACATCCAAATGCCAAATCTCAGGGCTCCAGTTCATCAGCAGGAGTGGCAGCACAGCACCTCAAGGAAATCAAAACTGATGCCAGTTCACTTCAGTATCTTGGGCTATAAACTTGCCGGTTCAAGAGGAACTGCTGACTTACCTCTGCAGAAAGAGCAGGGACCCCAGAGACAAGCATGGCCCTACCTGGCAGTGGGAAGCGTTACAGCCATCTCAGGGTAAGCCACGCTTGATGCTTGGAGTCAGAGCCCTCAGAAATGCCAAGGAGTATATTCTCTCAAAGTCCAGCAGGGCAATTCAGAAGAAATAGATGCTCAACAGATGGTGCTGAGTATATATTAATTGACCTGCTCAGCTACATTCTCCCAAAGCAATGCTTAGAGTCGGCAACTCTTATGATTTCACAGCCAGTCTAGTAATACTTGCATTCTTCTTAAAGTCTGGTTGCCTTGAAGTCAAGTATTTAGGAAAGAACCTCTGCCTCCATTTAAAACACAGAGCAAGCCTCTGAACTACTGCAGAAAAAAGTTTGGAAAAGTGAGCTGAGTATGCCCTCCAGGATCAGGAACCAGAGAACAAATAAAGAGAACAAAATGTATTATTTTAAAAAAATAACAAAAAAAACCAAAAAGCCCCACCAACCCTCATGATCTTTTGAGGCCTGACTCATGATTCTAGAACAATTGGGACTGGCAGCACTATACATTTCACAGCATTTACTCACAGCTGAAATATCCCAACAGCCAAATACTTCTGAGTTCTTGGAGCTACTCACAGCTCTCTTGACTACAGTGAAGCAGGACAGTTCACCCTGCTGACGGCCCGGCCTCCTGGCTCCTCTGGGTTCTGAAGGTACGTTAGCACTGACTCATGTTCTCAGAAGCATTAGATTTCAATGCATTTCACAACATGGGGTACACGTTTCCAGACTCTCAGCATTAAGGCAGAGGGGCTACCTCCAGCACCTAAATGAGCTCTGTAGAGGATGGACACTGTGCCACAGAGTAAATGCAACTGCATGAAGCAGTCCCAAGAAGTCTGAATTACTTCACAAACATATCAAATTGCAAAGTGAATTACTTTTTGGGAGGCCACGTTTTCTACGCTCCGCACAAACTAAGCACTAGGTTTTCCATTCATATTTAGTGGGTAGGAAATGTGTGTGTTTTATAGGAATCCATCCAAGATAATTTTATTGGGCTGCTGGTAGATGCATTCTATACTTAGCCCTAAATATTTGAAGGTTTGAACAGATTTTAAAAATACAATCCTTCCCAACTAAAAATCCAAAGGAATTAGTGGTGAAAGATTTAACCACAAAATTCTCAGCATATTTAATTTGTTCTGTGGCTAAATTCCATGCAACTCTGAAAATTCAGGACAAGATGCTTGCACACATTTGGGCATGTATTAATGAAACATTTTGTTTACTTTGTAACTGCCAGAGCAATTAGCCAAATAAAGTATAGGGCATTTAAAAAGAAGAAAGTCACTAAAGGAGCTTTCCAACTAAGTCTGCATGGGTATTTCTGCAATGCGAGTCTTGGGAATCTATATATTTGCTCCCTTCACTGAGCTGTAACCTACCTGCTGGCGTGGACTGGATAACCCAAACACACACACACCCCTCCTTCTCCCCACACACGGGCAGTTCTCCATACCAGGCACTGAAAGGAAGCCTGCACAACGTGTTCCCTCCACAATGCCGCCAGATTGCAGCACCTTGCAGCACACAGCCCAGGCCCTCAGAGGATCCTCTGCCGAGCTCCAAGGCAGAGGGGGTCCCACCGTGTGTGCACGCCATCTGAAATCCAGGAACAACTCAGGAGGTTACTGCGGAGGAAGAACAGCCTCTCTACAACAAATAAAGACAAAAAAAGCAAGAGCTTTAAAAGCCCGTTTGGGGCACTGCAAGTGGAAGTTGCAAGATTTTGCTTACAAACAGCTCTGCATATACAGGACTGGGCATATGCATGGATGTACTCCACTGCTGGTCTTGAGTGTTTGAGGGCATGCTGCAGGTGAACTTTAAAATGTAGGTAAGGCAAACCTCACAGTTACTTGTAGTTATTTTTCTGTTCTTTCAAAGTGCATAAGTGCAAACCACGTTAAGACTGAAAGAAATTAGGAATGAGGGAGGGCAAACTTGTGCAGCTTCAGTTGTAAATGATCTGGGAAACAACTCCTCATCCTTCCAAACTGCCAAACGTGGTCACAAATACTTGCTGTCCATGCATGTTGAGGAGGCTGAGAACAGAGAGTATATTTCAGATGGTTAGCCTTAAGTTTTGCTTGTCATATTATGTTTTGAAAACACATTTTCACCTCCTTAAGCAAGAAAAAAAAAAAAAAAGATACACTACAGCACAGTGATTCTTTGTTCTTGGGTATTCAATCTACTTTATGGTTGTGTTCATTACATATTAGAAAACCCAGGCCAAATAGTACTAGAAGTCCTCCCCCAAGGTAATATTTACCTTTACTTCAAAAGGCCTCCCTCAAGAAGAAAATGTAGGAATTTTTTAAAACTTTAACCGTTTTGTAAGAAATACACTGTACCAAAACACCACCATTTTGGGTTCAGAATGTTTTTGCCTGGTACAAAGGAAGCTAAAAGCAAGTCTTTGTACAGCTGAGAGAGCAGGAGGCGGTATCCAGGGAATGGTCTTTCACCCATACTGCTACCCAAAACAAGGTATATTTTAGTCAGAATATTTACTTTGCAGAGAACAGGAAAGAACAGCACTGCATTCCTACAATATTAAGGAGAAAAACATACACAGATAAAAATGATTTTAAAGGATCTTTCTTTGTGTAGTGAGCAGATTTTGGAGTTCCTTGGGCAGGATAGATACAGTGAACTCATTTTGCTTGCCTGTCCGTACTACACCAGAAAACTGTCACGTGAGAATCCCACTCTTGGGACACTCAGGTTTTCTCCTTCTCACCACACTCGCTCATATGAATGGAGTGGACACGTGATCAGGCATACGTCGAACAGGAAAACTATCACCTTGTCAGCTTATGGCTGCATGAGAGCCAGCCAGCTGGACTCTGCCTTAGACCCAAAACTTCTGCTAAAACTGTATTTTACAGAGCCTAAATAAATTCAATGATATCCAAAGTCAGAAGAGGGGGAAGGGAGGGAATAATCATTAAAAAAAAAATAAAAATAAAAATCCCAGCCTGCTAACAGTACTATCCACAGGCTGAATTCAAAATTTTGACCTAGCAAGTTTAATAGCATACTATTAAAACAATTTTTCCCCCAGTTTTCTTTCACCTTTCGACACAGACAAGCAGCATGACTGTGCCAAAGCAAGATGCAAGAGACTTACAGGATGAGTGAAGCACCTAAATGCAAATAAATGCATTGGACTTAAATGGAGCCTCATGCTGTACCTTCCTCAAGACATGCTGAACATAATTTCAGTTTAATATTCTGTTTCTCATTATGGGCCTTGGAGACTCTCTCAAGCACCATGAAAAGCAGCATTAACCCAGCCCTCAGCACTGGGGGCAATCCAGCCAAATTATTCATGCTGGTCTTTTGCTTCGATTTTTGTAGTCTTAACTTAACGTCCTTAAACAAAGCTGAAAGGAGCACAGCTGACAAATAGTGCAGTCCTTACTTAAGACATTATAGACGGCCATGGTCAGCAGCCCTGAGTCATTAAGCTAAAAACTCGCACTGCAGCCAAGGGGAGTTTCATCTAAGCTGGGTGTAAAGAGTGCAGCCCTAACACCGAGCTTGTGTTAATCAGAGCCAAGCACTGAGAAAGAAGAACCTTAAAAAAGAAATAAGAAAAGAAAGGAGAGGAAAAAAACCCACACTCTCCTTTCCTGTCTTGGTAACCCAGCTATAAAGATTAGCCTCAAATCCTGATTTCAGAGATATAGGAAAGATAAGAAATTATTTGCAGACATTAGCTTTTTTGCTATAGATCTTCGAGGCAGCACAACTGATTTCAAGACAGACAACTGGTATGGATAGCCACAGCAAGCACACGAGACATTAATATGGACTGAGAACCACTTTATATCCCCATACATTATATATTACATTCATATACAAACATAAGCATGTCCATGAAATATCCCTTATTGCTCCACAGAAAGATTAATCACATTTTCACATCTACAGAAATGGGTGTAGAGAGAGGAGCAAGGTCCCAGGTGTTCTGGGCAGGCACAGCAGCAACAAACCTGACACATCCCCGGCCAACTGGCATCAGCAACCACGTCGTCTTCTTTCCACCACTGCCACCTCCCCCTGAATGCCATTACCCACTCTAACTTTATTTACAAATAAAAAAGGCCATTTTTATTCCACAGAATGGATATGGCCTGGGGAGGGTGCCAGGGAAAAGGGTGGAAAAAGCAGCCTTTATTCATTTATTTTATCATAACAAGGCAAAACAGTTTGCCATTAGAAAGACATTAAACCTTGCAGAAACAGCCCCCCTCAAAACACCCAGCCGCTCCGCCATGTCACCCCCACCTCCCTTCCCCTGGAACATTGTAAGGAGCACAAAAGATCACATTACAAATGCCAGCTGTGGCTCTTTTGGAAGGTGGCCTCCATCTCGGAGGTAGTATATGTTCCTCACGGCCTAAGTGGTTGCTATGGTAAATATGCTTTTTATTGAATAGCGGAGTGAAACAGCTTTTAAAGAGACCCATAAGAACCCCATAAATGGTCAAAATACACAGCAGATCAACCTCAGCCTTCCTGGAAACAGATTTCTCTTTATTTTCCAAAACGATGGTGATTTTAGAACCTACAGTACCCTTTTTTGTTTTATTTATGTGTGTGTTGTCGGCTCCTCTGGATCTTGCCCCCAGGCCGAGGGAGGAAGCGGCTGGGCCAGAGGAAGCCAGGCAGGGGCAGCCCTGCAAGTCCCAGGCACCCTCCAGCCAGCTGCCTGCACCGAGGAGGTGCTCGGGCTGCTTTTGCTTTCCGTGAAACACTTCCCGGGGAACGAGAGATTTCAGGGAAAGCAAATGCCCAGAAATGGAAAGTGCAGGTGATCCCCAGCTTAGTTACCCACCAAATTTAACCTGCCTTCACAGGTTGTAATCAGCTAGGAAAAAGTCCTCTGCTATCTTGTACAAGCCTCCTACCAGCCTGCCATGAAGACGAGCTCTCTCTGCCTTTTCTCTGCCATGCCAGCCAGGGCATGACACCTACCCTGCCCCTGGAGCCGAGAGGAATGCTCCATTCCCAGTGTCCGCTCTTGAGGATAACATTGAAGAGAAAAATACGAAAAGCATTACAGTAAGTTATTTTGGTTTATTTCTTATTAGCAATAAGATGATGGTAAGTTTTGATGGTTGCAGACTTCTAAATAACCAGGCAAACATCTTTTCTCTAAGCTCTTCCTGCAGTGATAGCCCAAGTGGGCAGGAAGGAAAACCCAAGTCATTCTGAAAAAATGAAGCAACCAGCACTAGATATTGACTAAGCAAATACCGGTCCTGTGCTCATTGTTCTCTGCCTTGCTGAGGTCTATTTTAGAAGCTAGGAACTTTGCAAGATAGGAAAACTTTTTTTTTTCTTCTAAATAAAAAACGAAGACACTCACAACAAAGGGCTGATGTTTCTTAAGTTAACGAGACAGCGATGGAATAACACTCTCCCCAAAAATATATCACTCCCTTTTCATTTTTTCGAAACAACTTTGGCAAGTGTCTGATATGATCTATCAGCTACATCAGCTTTAGACTCAACAAAACAAACAAAAAAACCAAGCAGTTTCTCTTTTTGGAAGGATTCACCTTCTAATCCATTAATTATAAAAAAGTAATAAAATAAAATTTGATGATAAAAATATAATCAAAAGAAATATTCTAACCAGCCATGTGCCATCTTCTCCAGAGGTAAATGTCTCAGCTAAATGAGTGTTAATAGGCAATTAATTGCATTGAAACTGGCTATAGAGGAGGACAGGTAAATGAATTCTGCCACTGTTGCATAATACTACATAAACAGACAATTTCTTTTCAAAACTTCATGGATGCTCTTTTAGGAGGGGGAAAACAAAATATATATATATATAAAAATATATATATACATATATAAATAAATAAAAACCCAAACCCCTCACATACAAATGCGTACTGAACATTTCAAATTCAACATTGCTTTTATGACAGAAGCAAGAAAAATTAATTGACATATCCATAAGTTAATAACAAAGCTACTATTAGCAATGCTACTTGTTATAAAGATAGTTTTATATGCAGGTAAGCAGTAAACATTTGGTAACACTTTTATTCTAAATGAGAAGTCATCACAAAGCAAGGGCATTTGCCCTTGTTGAGCTTTATTCTGTTAAGCCTTCACCCAGGTAAAACGCTAACCAACTCTCACAAACTTTCATTCACAGTTTTCCAATAAGGAAAGTTTTTTCAGTTAGGGTACTGTAGATCAGGCTTTTTTTTTTTTTTTTTTTTTTTTATGTTTTCCAAAAGCGTCTCTTCAGTCTCTTCAATTCAACATTGAGTCAGATCTGTAAACCAACCTGATCAGACTTCACTGTCAGTAAATTTTGCAGTGTGGAATTTTGGAGCATTTTCAACTCTCTGCTTTCCTAAGAAGCACAGAGCTAAGCATCATGAATGATCATTTCATAAACAGCTCAGCAATAGAAAACGTATTCCCTCTTTTTACCCCGGGCTTGTTAGGGGTTTTGTTTGTTTTGAAGGATTTATCTTTTGGTTTGTGTAAAAGAAGAATGATGACAACCAATGCCATTAATGTCAAATGCCTTTTTTTAAAAAAAAAAAAAACAAAGGAAGAACATCTTTTGCGTTTACTTACAACAATGTGTGCTGGAGATGGAGACCTAGCATCCTTGAGGGCTTGTCTACTCTGAAGGCTCCCTGCCTGAACATCAAGCAGTGGCCATTTCATCTGCAGATACTGGATGGAGGAAACAAAAATGGGGAAAGAAAAATGAGTTTAGAAAAGAAAGGCAAAAAAAAAAAAAAACAAATCTTAGGTAACATGGGCAAAAAGATATAAATTAAAACGTATGCAAGGAACTGAAACAAAAATTAAGACTTTGCATGTTTGTGCGAGACAGAACCTGTGCAGAACACTAACAATTTCATGCCATCACATTACAGTTCAGGAATAAGAAAGTAAAACAGATTGCAAAGACAGTATGACATTGATTTTATTAGCATAGCAAACCTAGAAGAGGATGAAAAACCCACACAGAAATAAAATACCAAAAACATGGAGAGGATGGGACAAGGGAAGGGAAGGTGGACTATCAGTCTCAAGGGAGGGAAAACACACATCTTGGGTTAAGAATATGATCTCATTATCTAGTAGTTTATCTGTCTGCCTTTCTTCAACAAATGCACCATGCCAGCTCCTTCGGCTTTGCAGAGCTGTACGAACCCTAAAGGCAGAGTCCCACCCTGAAAAGCAATGCTGGGCACATAGCACTGCTGCGTCTCGCAGCTATTTTCTCTAATGTTCACCTGGGTTCTGGAAGTCCCATGGTTTATTTCTTTTTTGCTCATCACCCCCAGGAGAAAAACCTTCTGCAGACAATTCTTAAGGGACTTGCACAGCGTAACTTACTCAATTACAAGCCCAAACTTAATAAGCTCTCCAGTTGATGATGTTCAAGACCGAATAGAGTCTGGCACATTCACTCGCAGCTGCGTTAGCCAGGCGCTCGGGGATAGTCGGGACTTATGTCGCTGATACCGGCACACAGCCACAAAGGCAGCAAGTCTGCAGCATCAGAGGGTGCTGCCTTACACAGAGGGGAAAAAAAAAAAGCCTTCCTACACTAAAACAAGCAGCAGAACATTCCCTTGGACTTAACGATCATCAAATACAGACTGACACTCTTGCCCTCAGACACGCATGTCCCCCCACCAAGCCTGCTGCAGTGCCCGTGCATCTCATCTGGATCACACAGTGGCGCAGGAGGCCACCACCGACTAAGTGAACTCTCGAGCTGGTACCCGTATTGCTGCATCAGCACGGTGCTCTACCCAGACCAAAACTAATTCTGCAGAGAAATTAGTCAGCCCAAAGACCCTTCTGTACAGTACATCCAAATATAATTTCAACACAAGCTTTTCTCTCTGCATGGTGCTGCACTATACCAATTAGACTTATTGGTTAAAATGCATACTGGTTAACACAGCCCTCCACTGTGCTGGAAGAAATGCTTATGGCCACATACCTTCAGCCCCCTCCCAGAATTAAGGAAAGCAGCTGTGTGTGTAGATCAGCCCACCACAGAAGATCCTATGTAGCACTGGACTCTGGTTGACCTAACAGAGCTATTCCTAGAAAATGTCTAGAGAAATAGTTATGTCTACCATTACTTTTTTTATTACTTTTTTTTTTTAATAATACTGAAAGAAAACCACACACAAACAACCACCATCACCACAAGCTAACAATGGAAGCTGAATCTAAATATCAATGAAGGAAAGAGATGCTTTCATTTTTCTCCATGCTTTCAGCACATCACTATCACATTTACTCACGTATGCAAAACATTTGCTAGCATGAAAGGCCTGGTTGCCGCAAGACTGTCGGCACTGAGGTGACCAAAACACAAATCAGCAGGAGGATGCATTACCATTTTCCATCACTTGGAGGACCTGAGACTTTTGAGCTACTGGAATGCAAATAAACAAACGCGTACTCTGGATTTGTGCCCCACATGAGTTCTTAAAGTTCCAAGAAGTCTTGTTTTTATTCATCCTCACATTTGGGATTTGTGCAACGTGGACCAGAATGTTTCAGCGTTTCTTAAAAAACAAAAACTAAAACCCAAATAAACCAGAACTATTCTACTGTAACTAACATTTCTAACTCTTATGACTTGATTGTAAGCCTCCAGATACTTGATCTTGTATCAAATCCCTGCTCTTCAATATAGGTGACCACAACATAAATTTAAAAGTTGAGATTATGTTAAAGTAACTTTCTAACCCTTTGTGGTTTCAAAAAAGTGCTTAAAAATGCAACTCAAGTGCACAGAAAATGAGCCCAAAACCTAAGTTGACTGAAAGCTTCTTAACTTGAGGGGAAATCTGATACACTTAAGATTTGCGGATGGCATTATTAAACAAGTCAACTGCTACATTTTTAGAAGTCCATCAGTTGTCTTAAATGCATGGTGATCGTAACATCGCCATATAAAGGGGCATATCACTTTAAAGACTGGATTTTTCCCTTCTTCCAAGGTAAACGCCCTCATGGGATGCGTGCCTTATGATACATGACTCGTTTCAAACTCCACAACCATTTTGAAGAGTGAGAGGCTACTTCTACTACAGCTAAAGCACTGGTAAGACCTACTCAGTTTAACTAGCGGTATTTCAGGAAATGGATGGCAAGACATTACCGACCAACCAAAGCAAACAAACTCAGTGCAAGATGTTCACGAGCAACTTTGGACTATTCCTACAAACATGACAACCCATAAAGAAACTCAGGTCATCGGCTGTCGTAAAAGACAGGCCAAGAAATGCGTGGGCTTTGAGACAGGACTTCTCTGGCTTTTCTGAGACTGCCCCACTGCGCACTGAGACACACTGACACAGCAGCATAAAGAAGCTCACAGCAGACTCGGTCTGTAAATATTCCAAGGGTTAAAAGGGGGCTGAAGCCTTCAGGCTTGTCAATTCTGCTCTTTTTACTAGCACTAAATTCCCTTAAAAAAGAAACCGAGCAAGAAGGTGCGATTGTTCCTGTTCTATGTCAGTCTCACGAGAGCCAGTAATTTCAGTGTGAATGCTTCAACACCCGGCTTACCAGGCTAAGTGCAAGAACAAAAGTTTCAGACAAGTTTATGATTGCTTTGCTTTTCTGCTTTTCAAACCCCTAAAATTTGGACTCAAGGAGGGTCCAAGAAATCTTACAGCGCGAAGGCTAAACTGTAGCCAAAGCTGCTTCTCTCCTTGGACACAGCTGGAAGTGAATTCAAGTGGAATCCATCAGGAAAATGCCAAACCCCGAGGGCTCGTTTTTGCACACAAACACACACGTACAGCTTCCATTTCCACTAGCGTGTATTATACAAGTGTATCAAAGGGGGGAAAAAAAACACACACACACAAAACCCACAGCCCCCATGGAAAGCCATAGTGTGCAAGGGTCAATAAAGCAACTTCCATAAGCTCTACCAAGTGGCGAGGCTCCAAGTCCGCATTCCAGCCCCACCAAGGGCAAGATGTTCTGTCCATCAGATAAACAAAAAGGGTCAGAGCCTGCAGCCGGGGCCCGTGTCAGGCTAATGAACTGACAGTTTCCACGGCAGGACGCCTGCAAACAAGGGCAGTTTGCTGGCTTTAGAAAGCCAGCCTCATTGATAAAGTATGAAATATTAGCATTGTTTAAGGTGACAAGCCTGACTCAAGGACTCCTCATCCAAGAATTGTCATGCCTGTAATACAATATTGATGTGGTGGCTTATAATTCTTACTTTACATAAAAGCTTCATTGTGTGCCAAATTCAATCTCCACAGGCTACCTGAGCCACAGATTTTTACGAGTCTACATTTCAGCGCTGCGAGTCTACAATACACATAATTTTCAATTATGTTAGGGCAGAACAGGATCACTGCCTATATAACGTTACTGGTTGGAGGAAATGAGACTCAGCCCTACTGCCGAGAGAGCTAACTGAATCCAGATGGCGGGGGAGAGCGAGAGAGCGGTCCTATGGAGTTACGTAGCAGCAACCGCCCCTCAACAACTCTCTCTTTCACAATGGAGCGAGACGCCAAGTAATTGCCGTGCCCCCCCCACCAGCGCACAACGCGCGGCGCTGGAAACTCTAGAAGGGAGGGCTCTTTTGGCCGAGGAAGAGTTACATCACGGCTCTTACATGCAACGTGCTGCGAGGGTGAAGAAAGAGGCGGGGGGCGGGAGGGGCGGGCAGAGCAGTGATTGCTTTCACAGGTTTACTACCGCTGCAATACGCAGCAATATTTCTTATTAAAAAGGAGAAAATTAAGTCCTATTACAGCTGAGAGGTAAATCCTTTCCTTCCTCAAGCAACTAAATAGCAGGAAACCCTATTCTTTCGGCCCTAAATACGGATTTGAGCCAGACAGTTCCTTTGATTCGCAAGGAGTCCACACGAATCTGAACCCGACTTTCCCAGCATTCGGACACTGCCCTCACGTTCCTGCTCAGGGGAAGGGGAGGAGGCAGGGAAATTCCCACCATAGGTGCTCCAGAATTAAAACCTCTTTGTACAAGCACTGGACACACGCTTTCTCCTCTCCTGCCTCTGTGTCTCACTGTGGAAATTATGAATTGCCTGTACAAACATTGAACTTTTCAACAAATTAACAAAACGGTGCAAATTATTTCAGAGCAAAACTGTTGAAATGGGCTCTGTTAGCCTTCTTTTAACATTTTTTAAAATGTCATCTTGGCATAAGTATTTTATTCCCTCTTTAACAATATGATCTGATGTGGATCATTAGTATGTGCACGTTTAAAAAAAAAAAAAGTTTTATGGCAAGTCTCAGAGAGCTTAAGTGAAATAATTGTTAAGCTCCAGGCCTCTGCACAAAAATTAAAATACGTACAGGGCAAGCACACTTGAGAGAAACCAAAGCTTTTAAAAAGGCTGTTAAATTGTCAGCACAAGGGAAAAAGGCAAATGATTTGAATGTCCAGATTTTTTTTGTAGAGGGGGACCAAAAAGGAAAAAAAAAATCCTACCCTTCAGTCCTAAGAGAAGCACATCTACACCTCCCATCAGCAACCAGAAGGTCCGGCCAAGCGTGGACTCACCAAAAGCAGCTGGGCTTGAGGTCCATAGCAGCACAGTCCCCTGCCTAACATCATTCAGAAAACTGGTTTTCTGGGGGCACTGGCAGAGCGAACAAAACCGTTGCCCACAACTTCATGGTGGAGTTGGTCAAAAGCAGCAAAAATTCACATCTGAGACTAGGGAAGTTCATTGGAAACAATTACTCACTCACCGCAACACTCGTGCGGTCTGGGAGACTGTGTGGGGCGATTTCTGCAGCAAGGCAGTTCGGCCGAAAGGGATGGCACAGCGCTGGCAGGTGTTTCCTGCGCTGGTGTCCCGCCTGGGGCTGTTCCCTGGCCACACTATTGTTTCCACCACTGGAATGCCCTAGGAGTGATGTCCCCGAGCATATAAATACATATACGCAATTACAATTTCTCTGTATTTTTAAGCAGAGGGAAAGCAGCACAACACTTTCCAGCTCGGTCTTCCTGCAGCTGGGGCTTATTAGCTCCCAGGAACTGAAGCAAACAGATTGCTGTTCCAGGTGACCAGGGCTCCTGAGCAAGGCTCAGGGATCAGGAATTCCATGCTGCCAGAGGCCTTCAATACCTATTCTAATCATCAGATCGTATCTCCACCAGTCTGTACTCCTTCCTGGATCCTAACGTGCCATGCGAATCAAAATATTCCCGATTGTAATTTTGCTGTTGGTACCTCCCCTGGCCAATGTCAAGCACTGCAGAACCACACAGCAGCACAGACCTGAACATCACTTCTTAAAGTCAGGAGCTTCTCCACTATTTAGCTGACTTATCTGGGGGCCCATCCAGGCAAATTTTAACCCAAGACAATCCAGTAGTAACGGAGGTGACCAAAATGCTAAGGGAAGGGCTGACATTTATGGGAAAGAGAACAGGAACAAAGACAGAGCTTAACAATGTAATCACGGCTCTCTGCAGAAGAGAAAAACACTTGCAAGAGAATATACATCTTGGGAAAGGCAAAAAAAAAAAAAAGAAAAAAAAGAAAACCTGCAGCCTACTAGTGTTCCCATTTAAGTCAGAAGGCAAAGCCTCCAAGGCCTTAGGAGGGATTCAGAAGGACACTCTTCAGCTTCTGCTCTGCCCCTTAGCTTACTATTATTTTTGTCATCGGTTATTACCTCATCCATTGAGGTGTGCACTGTGAGAAAACAAGCTATTAGAAAATAACTAATTGAAGGTGACTGCTGAAAAAACTTTTTAAAGGGTCTCCTATTTCTTGCAGATTTGCAACATATCATTTTCATCTGAAAAACTAGACACCACCCAAAAGGTTCAGCCCCTCTACAGAATATGTAATACACCATGAGAGGCACAGGGGCGCTATTTAAAATGAGAGCAACAAGGCTTATTTCAGTGAGTCGGATCCTTTCTGCACAGAAAATTCCCCCACTGCATTAAGGAATGGAAACTGGGAACTGTAAAACAATGCAGTATTTAACATCTATCTCCACTTCTTTTTTACTATTATCACCCTTTAATAAGCTATTGCAACACTGCAAAAATAAGTTATTAAACAAAATACAGAAATAGGAGTGAAAAGTGCTTTAAAAAAAAAAAAAAAAGGTAAATGGTATATACCTGTACAGATACACCCACACAGAGTATTAAGTCCTCTTTAAAAAAATGCCACTAGTTCACTAACACTAGTATCAAACAATGCATCTTGGGATACGGCACTTACAGTGCCTTGAATTTCTCTGTCATTGAGAACTTAAGTGACTTTGTCTTATTCTCTGCCAAGAAGTAATACACAAAGGGTCCCTGAAAAGGGGGCCTTAAGTTGCCCAATTAGTATTTTGCCTGTGCCTTTATCGCATTGATGAAGTACTACTAGGGCACAAAAAGGGGGAATGCAAAGTCCACCACAGCTTGAAGAATTACATAAATGTATTCATGATTAAACAGTTCAAGATCATCTCAAAAGCAGGAGGCCTGAAAGCAGAAATCCAAGGAGCTAAAAGTGTTTCACTGAAGCCATACAGCAAATGAAGGGCACGGACAAATACCATCCCCATTTTGTAGTGGAACAAGGCAGGAAGAAACAGTTTGAATCTCACAAGTACCTAAATGAGTAACAGTTCCCTCTTGGGTAAGCAGTCAGACCGAGCAGAGATGAAGTAACATCCCAGAAGCAGCAAATCAGTTGCCTTCTACTGACCTTATCACGAGGCTCCATGCCCTTACAGCAAGCAGAGCCATTCTCCTGCATCCTGGATGAGATGCGATGCAATAGCTACATCCCACTACTATCGCTGCACGTTACTAATACTTACGCTCTTTTTCCTATACACAGTGATAAGGACACAGGAGAGACTTCTGGGGGACAGAGCTGAAGAGAATAGCCAAAAACATCTGTGAGATGTGAAGCATCTTTAAGAATTAATGTTTATGAAAGTTCAGGAAAATTCAGATGATTTTTTGTTGATTCTGAAATGGATGAAAGGCATTCTTGCAGCCAGTTGCATTTACTGCAATACTGAATAAAAATAGTTTTGTGTTTCTAAAGAATGCAGCTACTCTACCTGGACTTGGTAGACTTCAGGTAAGTTCTAGGACTTTGACACTGAGCAGGAAGGCACTAAGTGGAGGCTAATCAGCTACTGCAGGAATAAAATTTATTTTTTAGATTTACAAGAGGAAGAGTGTTCATGTGACACAGAAGTACAGCACTGCTTTCTACAATTCACAGGGTATCTCAGCAAAACAACTGCAGGCAGTGTTTCTTGATCATGGGTGCAGCTTGGGAAAGCACCATTACTTTTTTCACATTTAATTTGTAAGCCTCGACAGCCCACACTGCACAAGTCTGTAGGCTGTGCGAGAACATTTTGGATGTCTATGAAATACTGTTCCAAAAGACAGGCACAAATACGAGCGCTATTTGAGTCAAGGAATAAGAACAAACTTTTTATTTACTTACTTTTAAGCTGACAAAAAATATATATATATTTCTTCATCCTCAAACTTTTTCCCCAGATTTTCTCTGCAACCTGTTCTGTTTCACTCAAGCATAGAGTTTCCATTATAAAAAGAACGAAACAATCATGAAATCTCAACAAAGTCTTTCTGTAGATATGGCTGGTTGAGAATCAGCAAAGCTAAATCAGCCTCTAAGAACAATTCGATGTACAGACCCACACTTAATTTCTCTTTCTGGCAGTCTCCCAGAAAGTGAGAGAACAATTGGTAACTAGTGTTTGCATGGAGTCCAAGAATGCATTTTATGGTCTATAAAATATAATTCCTTTCCTCCCCATTATATAAAGACAGTAAAAGTATCTGACAGCATGATAGAGAGAGATCACAGCACTGAACTACCTCAATTACAACAGCAGGGCTGCTCCAGGGGAACCTTGCCTCCCTTAAAACTTTCCAACTCTGAAGAATATAACTGTTTGCAAAGGAGGTCCTACAACTCTAAGCTTTGCAACCATCATAGCTCGATGGTCAACCAGCACAGTTTTGCTTTAATACTACACATTGCATCTGCCATGTGCTGCTCCCCTCTCTCACCCCAGCACCCGTACCCATGACACTACATAGTGTGCCCTCCGGTTGCGGGACAGCTGCAGTGCAAGGAACAGGATGGGCCCTCCAAAACTCACCTACGCCTTCCCCCGATTTCCCCCGCTTGGAGCCTGGACGGGGAGTCACACGCTTCCTAATTACGCTAAGCCTTAACCAGACTCCCTTGTTTCCTGTTGGTAACGCCCGTCACCAGGGCAATCGCTACACCATCAGGATGCAAAATGGAAGGCTTGGCTGCCGACCCGGGATTATTTTCCGGTGTGTGTGTGTATATACACACCAAGCATATCTTTGTGCACTTCTGGATCAGCGCTACCTACTGTATTCGTTTGTTACCATCATGAGAAATTGACGGCTACCCAATTTGTTCTCCAAAGTGTTTCCTATTTTGGGGAAAAGTCTAATTGGTTTCTTCTTATGGCGCAGAGGGAAGCCAGGAGAGTGGAGACGGCACCAGCAGCCACTGTCGCAAGCCTGGCCGGTGACAGTGGCTGTCCACGACAGAGCTCTGCTCTGGTCCCACGAGACGCAGTACAAGCAGTTTGTGCCACGCTTTCAGCAAGTAGCCACTTGACTGCAGAAGCCTCAGTTTCTGAAATCTGAGCCAAAGCAATCTGATTTATAAAGTGCTCAACACCTACATCCACCAGCCGTGAGCAGGAATGGCGACAAGGGCCGGACAAGGATCCCCCGCGCAGTGCGTGGCAAGGCCGCGCCGCAGCCCCACGGGGGACCCTCAGGTACCACTAGAGGACTAGCTGGGCTGGGTCCTTTTTCAGTCTCGGATCCAAATTCGCATCTCCGGTCGTGTGAAGTACCTGTGGATGCTCGCCACCGCGCAGTACTGAGAGGCCTAATTCAGTGTTTGCAAACTCCCTTGGGATCCTGGAATAAAGGTGGGACAAAAGCCTGTGGATGTTTGCTTGTTATTGTAACGTCGCCCAATGGGGTTTTACTGAAAGAGTCATATTTTCTCCCACTGTTGGGTAAGTGAAACTCATGACTCGAATCACTACCACAAAAATTCCTGTTGATGTAGCAATTCTGGGTGAACTGCCGGGAGCCACTCTCTAGTAAACCCAGCAAATTTCATACTGAATTTCCTGTCACCTCCCTTGCGGTTTCTGTATGTGATTGGGTCTTCAATGCAACAAGGGGTTACTTCAGAATAGATGGCTCCAAGGATTTCAGACTGTCATGAAAACCAAGAACTTGCAAAATTCTCTTTCCCCAGGGTTGGTAACTTTTGTCTATTTTTTTTTTTTAAACAAGCCAAGAAAGTTAACTCAAAAATGTAACCTAAGGACAACCTTAGGAAAAAGTCCCGAAGATAATACTGAAACCAGAAATATTCTGACCTCCCTAGGAGAAGCTGGGAAGGTTGTTGCTGGGCTTATTTTGTTTTTCAGAAAAGCCTGACTGGAAAAGTTTCCACTGCATCATATCCTGGTCTACATTCCTCATTGTAATCTTTTAGCTCAGATGAGTGGAGATGTCTTTGAAAGATGTAAAAAAGGTCGAGAGTCCCCTCAGTTAATTGTGCTGGCTGAGAAACAAAACTTGTGGGCTGGGATAGGATTTGTGTCAGACTGACCTTCTCCGAGACCAGCTACTCCTCGGAATAAAAACGTCTTGCTGCCTCAGCCAGACTCCTCCTGCCACTCAAGTATCATCTTGCTGTAACAAATTACTCCTAACCCAGGATTACAGCTCTTTCCAAATCCCTCCTAGAGAGCAGGGAAATAAACATCCCCTCCCAGGATTCAGCACCAGTTGTTTCCCCTATCAATAATCCCTCTCTCCATTTGCTCCTTCAACAGCATTAGTCCATGGGGCCAGCAAGACCACTCGCACCCATTTTCCTTTCAGACCTAAGCTGAATGTCTCAATTGTCCATCAGAGGAGTAAAAGATGAAGGCTTTCCTCCCCCCCAAATCCTCACACAATAGTTAACTATCTCCACACACTTGCTGTTTGACAGCAGAGTACAAATGTCTCACCAAAAAATCACCCAGAGAAAAGCCCACACTTTTCCCTTCTGTTTTACCCCAAATTCCTTCCTAATAATTTGGGGAGGTAGGAGGTGGGATGAATTAAAAAAAAAGAAATCCCTTACACTTCAGAGAAATGTGATGACCTTTGCTGAAAAATGTATCAGGTGCTACACACACCCTATTTACAACCATATACCTCAAATATCCATGGAAGAAATATCCAGTCTTCCCAGAGGTACAGTTGGCTCCTTTTTAAGGAGGAAGAATATATTTAGGCGGAGGACTAAATGAATCATTTGGGATCAAAGGAAAAACAAACAAATGAAGCATTCACTAAATCTTTACCGTCACCTTTTGTTCCTGGGCAGCCACTCCATGTATTTACTTTTTGGTTTCCTCTAGCACTACCAAAACAATGTAATATGCATTTATGGTATTTAAATGAAGTATTTTAAAAGTATTCTTAGTTGAATCACCAGCCACACAAACTCCTCCTCAAGAACACTTTTTTTTTCCTTTTTAAAGGAAATGTAGATGGTGATGTAAAAACAAATAGGGTTTAGAATTGAGACCACAGTGAATTATTTTTCTCGATCAAAAAGGCACTTCAGTAAAAATAAGCAGAATTCCTGTAAATTCAAACAACTATGTGGTATGCCTTCAGAAAGTGATTTTGAATTTTCAGGTAAGAGTATGTTATGCATTGAATTTAAGCAACTTTTGTTCAATTGGGATATTTTAAAGGCAAGGATCTATAAAATGTATTACTGGACGTTTTGGGGAAATGTTTTGTTGATTGTATTTAAAAAGAAAACAACAATACTGGTGTACCCTCTCCCTACAGTAAAGTGACTAGAAATGATCCTTAAAGGCCACACACAGCAAATGCATTATAAAAGTGAAACAGTACAATGCACTAATGACAAAAAAAAACTAACAAAAAAATTTAAAAAAGAAAAAGCTTTTTTTAAATAGCATCTAGAAATCATACACTGCCCCACATAATCTAGATTACAAAAAGTAAAAGAGGAAAAAAGATAAAACAGATTTTATTCTGTGTAGGTTGAAGTGTAACGTGCATGCGCCTGCGTTTTTCCCCTCAAAGGCCCAGGGAAGGGGGGCAGAACTGGAAAAAAAGTGCAAAAGAAATGCTGACTGCGAGGCGCTCTTCTGACAAGGGAGAAGGACATCAGTAGCCTCTATAAAAGCTCATGTCCTGGAGGGACTCTGCCCCATGCGCCAAATTCTTGCGGTTCTGGACAAGGTTTATTTTGGAGAGGTGCGGACTGCTTTTCTTTAGCAATCTCGCTGAGAACACCTAAGTCATTGCCCGGGGGAGCGAAGCCGGCTCTCCCTGCAGACACAACATGCCCCCGCTGCAGACATCCCAACCACCAAAGCTGTCCAAATTCGAGATTTGCATTTGTCACACTTTAATGCCACAGACCCAAAGTTAAAACAAAGGAGTCATCAAGAGCAGCCCAGAGCTTATACGTCTGTAAATAGCCCAAAATGTTGTTCTTGTTGCTAAACATAGCACAGGCATTTTAAACTGGCTGGCCCACAAGACAACTTTTATATTTATTTGTTTAAAGGACCGTGGTTTGGGAACACTGAGTGTTTTTTAAGCCTGTTCACATATATTATGCTCTCTCTAGATATGAGCATGCAAAAAAAAATCCAAAACAAAACAAAAAAAACAAACAGAAAAACATCTTAACAGGTACTAGAAAAAAAATTCCACTTAAAATAGCCAGAAAGCATAAGAGAAAGACATATTTTTCCTCATAATGGGAACAAAATCTCCTCTGAGGAAACAAGCTGGTAATCGGGCTCACGCAGAGCTAAGCGCAGAACAGTTTCAGTAACACCACTCCGACACGATTAGTAAACCCAGCGCTTCGGCGTGGAAGTTTCAACCGATACGGAGCGCTTTGCTACTGGGCGAGCGAGGAGGGAGGAGGCAGGGGAGCAGGGCCGCCCAGCAGCTCGGAGCAGCCTTTCTGCCGCCTCCTGCACCGCGGCAGGGAGGGCGCCCGGGGACCTCGCTGCCCACCACGTCCCGTGCCAGAGACGCCTCCAAAGCTCTCCCGTCCTGCCGAGGAGATGGAGCCGGGGTGCGCACCGGTGTACCCTTCCCAGCTGGAGCACTCAGACCAGCACCACCGCAGGGCCTGCACCGGGTAGCGCGTTTGCTGTTACTCCTCGGTAGTTGCACCATCTCTTGCACTTTGCAGGAGGGCAAAAGCTCCCCCAGAGTAACAAGCCCCGACAGGAGGCCGCGCGGGGATCCCCAGGGAAAGCCTCCAGGAGAATGACAGCCCAAACCTGCGCTCTGGACCACCCAAGAGGCGGCCTGCAGAAGCTCACTTACCGAGAAGATGCTCCCTAAAAGGGAAAGGCCAAACCAACCTGCCTGGGCACCCGCGCAGCCCCGGAGGCGCCCGGGTTGCCCAGGACAGCGTCACCGGGCTCTTCACAGAAAGTGCGCGGTATTCACATCACCTAGCTCTGGGTACGAGGGCGTTTCACCGCACAGCGATCCTGGTACCCCCACCCTCTTCAGGGTGAGAAATAGCCCTCCCTGACATGGCAGGGAGAGGCACGTGGAGGTGGCTGTGCTTGGAGCACAAGCTGGTGTCCTTCCTCCATGCCCCAGAGGAGCGTGGGCCCCCTCCACACCAACCCAGGGGGAGAGACGCCTTCAGCAGTGCCACTGCGAGTCTTGCACACAGGCACTAAGTGTCCTAAATCACTAACCCTCGAGTGCCAAATAAATATTTTAGGTTTTAGCCTTATTCAAAACTGATAAAAACAGTAGCTATTTGAGGATTGTTATAGCTGTTCAGCTGTCAAAAAAGGCATAAAAAGGGGAAAAAAAAAAAAAAAAAAAAGCTTTTTATGAGAAGAGAAGGGGGGTGGGAGGGGGCTGAAATCGACAGCTCTCCTAGCCAGAGGCACTTTGCAAGGAGGAAAGTAGAACTCAAGATGTGGGCAGGCCTCAGGTTTCAGAGCCTCAGGGCACATCCAAGAGACACCGACATATTTACTGAACAGCCGGTAAAGCAAAGGCTCCAATCTTATAACATTTTATTATCTTACTGCAGACACTTATATTTTATAAGTTCTTGAGGTTCAAGAGATTGGGGGGGAGGGATATAACAATTTATGTTAGCTATCTGGTGGGGTTTGAGGGATGTTCTTGTTTTTCAAGATGAGGCAAGATAACTGCAAGTAAGGGTAATTATAAGTGAAGCAAATAAGGATCAATGAATTTCCTTTCATAGCAATAACTTTTATTTATTTATTTTAAAATCAAGACACAGCAAATCTGTTCCATTTCCAAGTCAAATTTGTCTTAGGTGGATAGGTAGGGAGAAAAAGCAGGTTCCTGAACAAATTTTTGAGAGTTATACTAGACTGAACAGTATTTGCACAGGACAATAAATTGCAGTTGGTGTTTTTGCATGCTGAAGAGCTAACCAATAACCTCAGGAGGCACCTTTCATCTCCACAGACTTGCACACAAAAGGTCATTACAGTGCACCCTGCTTCCACTAAGGAACTTGCCTCTCACATGTAATATCAGGCTTATTAAGCAACATGCAATGATACAATAGTTGCGAATCTACTGAAAATTATTATTCTTTTCCTCCTGTCCCCCATAAGCAATCTGGGATTTGCAACATATTGTTTATACGATGTTACCTGAAGGGCAGAGTGAACTCAAACTGCCCTGCCCTCCCTCAAATGATCCCTTCAGGGGAAGCCTTCTAGTGGCAGCTATTTTAGGTAGCACAAGTGTTGCAGAAAAATTCCTCTGACTGTGTATGGATTTAATCAGAATAATAATTAATTTTATTCTGTTAAAAGAGGCAGAAGAATTGTTTATCAAGCGAGCAAGAGGAGAAGAGCAAAGAAAATCAGTTTAAAGACCTCGATAAAATCATCCATCAGTCTAGGAAAAGCATGGCAACTCTTACAAGACCTGGTTCAATCTGTCACTCGGTGGAGCTGGACGTTTTGCCATCTCTTCTGAATGACAACTGGCTCAAAAATTAACCCGCCTCACTGTCGCTGCAGGAAGAGCCACACCGTCTCCGCCGGCAGGGTCACTACCCTCAGGAGCCTTCCACATTCCTCGAGAGGGCATGAACGTCCTGTCCTGAACCCCCCACACGCCACAGCATTTAATTCACTCAACAGTGCGCAGTTATTCAGGCCAGGATTTTTCCAAGAAGCCATAAGGACTTGAGTGCCTGACTGGCTTTGCTCCTTTGTGAATCTCATCCCCTGGACTGCCAAGTGATTTAAGACCCACAGCAAAGCTCTGCTCAAAAGGTCAAAACATTGCAAAAAATATAGTGACTAATACTTTTTTCTTTTGTAAGTAAATTTACAGAAGTGGAAGTCATACTTTCAGTCTCAAAGTAATTTTAAATCTCTTCTCTCTAATAGTTTATTAAGGCCATTAACTTCTCTCCTAATCTGAGTCTCCTACTTCTTTGTTCTAGGATTAAGAATACCATTATTTGCCATAGATAGAGGCGTATCCTTAGTGCATCTCTCTGTTATAAATGTGTTTGAAAACAAATGGAGATCTTTGGCTTTTACTTTACTATAGAGTTTAACACTCACATCAATCATTCCACATATGTACACACAAAAAAACACTGCAGACAAACCCATATCCTATCAGTCACGCATAATTATGTTTCAAATTTGTAAATATAATATATCAGCCTAATTCACCTGGAAACGTCAAGCACCTCACTGAAGTCAACTGGAGGCTTCAGCATTTTGCCCCTCAAAAACTCTGGTTCCAGTATCATTAACACCACTGTCAAATTATTAAATACTTGCAAGTAACCTGTGCAGCCCAGGAGCTGCCACCTCATATCCCAAGCCAACGCAGAAGTGGGCTTGGCTGCACCCACTGGTGTGCCCACTGCCTGATCATGTGAAACTCCCCATCTTATTTGGAGTGCATTAGAAAAACCTCCCCCTCCCACACACACACACACACAATAGAGGCCACCAAAACAGCAGAAAATGGCAATAGAAAAAAAATGGACAGAACTGCCAGCCATTCACCCACACACATCAGGAGCATTTCAGACAGAAGTGGGAAGGGAATTAGAGAAGAAGAAAAAAAAAATCTGGCATAGGGAAGTCCATACTATCTGCCATACAGCTTGGACAGGGAGTGGCTGGGGATTTTTTTATTATTATTATTATTATTAACAGAAGAGGGAAGGCAATTGTTTGCCAACAGACTTTAGCTACATCATTTTGAAAATGGAGTAAAACTAGAAATGACAAACAGGACATGAAAACTGCAAGACAAGGTTGCAAGGGTGAATACGTGTCCATGACCAACTGTCAGGAACAGAGAGGAAAATAGCTCCGAATATCTCACTCCCTGAAACAATCATCCTGATTCTTTTCCTTCTGTAGCCTGTGTTGTGGGAATTAAAAAAAAAAAAGTGACAAAATAAAATGAAAAGTCTGCCCTTCACTAGGGTCTCGATTAATTCGGAATGCAAATGAAGCCCTTTTCCAACATTAAGGGCAATTTCCCAGGAAATGTGACCGAATCACCTCTGTTTACTTCAGCTCCAGCAATGCAGCACAACCTTCAGTCAAGCTATTAACTTGAACGTTGAACTTCACAGCGCTGGCTGTCTTTCTCAGCCATTCTTTTGATGTTACCTCCAAAGCAAAAGATCAAAGACTTTGAGTGTGGTGAGGGGAAGTCCCAGGCTCTTAGCCTACCAGCCTGTGATATATGTTAAAATCCTGGCCAAAAGAGAGAGCGAAGGGAAAAAGAAAGAAAAAGCTAGCAGAGGAAAGCATGCTTACAGAGCAGCGACAGGAGGAACCAGTGCAGCAAAACCCATGTGCCGTACCCACCCCGGCTCACCGCCCCGCCGGCCGGGCTTTCAGAAGTTGCCTCGGCAGTTTCATTTTCAGGGAGCACCAGGTCACCTCCCTAAAATTTGTAGCCCCTCACGTCCCCCCGCCTCCACCACAAGCTGCACCTCGCAAACAGCCTAGAGAGACACTGACGACATGTGTCAGGAGCAGACCCCTAGCTTGGCAGGATGCGGCAAGAAGATACAGGACCAGGGTTCTGGGGACAGGACTTGAATTTCCAAGCCTGCCGGACTCCTTTGCCAACCTCAATGAGTCACATGAAATCAAACCTTTTGCCTCAGTCTTCCTGCTCGTAAAATGAAGGCAATATTGCCCTACGTCAACAGCAGCACTGCCAGGATAACAACCTATTCTTCATTGTGAGGCCCCGAGACGCGGAGGTGCTAAAGGCCGCACTGCTATCTACAGGGATCCAAGTCCACGCACCAAGTCCTGACTTATCACCACACCTAGTGCAGGAAGGGAAGCCCATGGCGACTTCATGTTCCCCAGTCCTGAACAATTTTTCCACTGGCTGTCCTAGCTTAATGGAGTAGTCAACCCCAAAGCCTGTGCTTTAAAATCCCCCCCCAAAACAAACAAACAAAAAAACCCCAACAGCTAGGGACAAAACACTGCCTTCCACCATCCTGCAAGAACCGTCTCTCTGCAAGTGACTCCTTTGGGAAGTCAGGCCCTACAGGAAAACCTTTAGAAAGCAACTGCTTTTTCCCTCCCTAGGCCTGCTTTTTTTTAAAAAAAGAAAGATTAGCCATGTGTTTAGAAGTGGACAGGAAGGGGGCAATTTTTTTCTTTTTAAAGATCCTGTCCTACCATTGTCCCTTTCCCGAGCTTTTTTGGGTTTATTTATATTCCCATAATACACAACAACATTCCACATTTAGACAGTGACACTTGGTTGACATGGTCAAAAGTGGATCCAATGCAGCATGTCTGCCAAACCAAGCCCCTCATCCATCAGCTGAAGTCCTTGTACTACAGGGTCACGAAGGAAGCACGGACTGTTTTTCATTCTTTTCTCCCAATGTCCTTCCTAACTCTAGAAACCAAAACCCTCTTAGGCTTGTCAACTCCTCCTCTTCCCCACCCCCATGAATTCAGCTCTTGGCATCCACCAGCATAAAAAGCCATGGGATTCAAAACAGAAATTCTTCAAAACAGAATTCATGGCATTAAGCAGTAAGTAGGATATTCTGATTTTATTGTACTTTACTTACTCCTACTTAGCTCTAATCCTCACTCCCTAGACAGGGGCTTGCTCTCACTCTCAGCGAAGTCAATAGGAATTTGGCTATTGACTTCAATAGCAGTGGGATCAGATCCCCACATCTGTTGCGCACGGCAAGCAATATTCAGAGCAAAAAAATATAGGGAGGAGAGAGATAAAAAAATAAAACAACGCTGAAATGCAAAGTGATAAACTACAGCTGGGATCACAATCACAAATAATGGATGCAGGAGAACTCCATATCTGCAAACCCCAGGTAATACCCCAAATGCCACTAATTCCTAGGCCAATTCCTCCTTTTTGAAAGGGTATTCAGCAACTGCAGCAAACAAAAAAAGCAGCAACTCCACTCATAGCTTCTAACAGGTAAGAACCTGCCAGCCTCTCAGTAAAGCTTTTTCATGAGGAGCAATCTCACTGTTTCATTCCCAGGCCCCCTCTCCTGGGGAGGTGGAATTGCCCGAGAGCAGGACAGGCAAGTGACACACACTAAGAGGAGGCAGCATCGCGGTCTGCAGAAGATGGAGTAAATGAAGGAGTGTGAGAAGTCAAGTACTCATTGCTGCTTCACAGCCTGAGAAGGATCCAAGATAAACAAGCCCTAGATCTGGAACATGAACCTGCCCTGCGTCACAGCCCCGCGATAATGCACTAGGAGTCAGGATTTCTTGGCATCAAACATGCTATCAGCAATAAACAAGCCAGTTCTCTGGAGCTGCAGGGGACACAAAGGGAGCTGGGAAGGGGGCGGGGGGGGGGGGGGAAGGTAGAGCAATGTATCAGCCAAAAAACTGTATAAAATGGGCAGGGAAAGAAGCAATGGCCAAAACTGGGATGGGAAAAAAGAAAATAAAATACTGAGGCATCTCAATTTGCCTCCTACCTGTTCTGATGCTGTTCAAGAACTATTCACCTCAACAGAATAGTCTTTCCTTATGATAAACAGGGGTCAATAACAGTAGCTTAAAAAGGAACATCATCGAGATTCAAATTCTGCAACTAAAGCTCCCTAACATCACCATGAATTCCAAACACTCCTTTAAATAATAATAATAATAATAAATAACAGTCTAGCTGGCTCTTCAAAATTCCTGAAGTTTGTTTGCTCTCTGAACTCCACAGCAATTAGAACAGCTACTTTCCCTTTCTATTTATACTCCATTTCAAGTTGTGGTTCTTACATAGTATGTGCAGTGTGTTCAACATGCCAGAAAATCACTTAGCTTAGGAAAAGCCATAAAAAGACTGATGAAATGGGGAAGGTGGCGACCAAGAAGGTAGGGACGATCATCAAAAAAAAAAAAAAAAAAAAAAAAAAAAAAACATTTATGTTCAGAAAGAAGCTAACATAGATACTCTTTGTGCCTAGTCTCCAATCCACCAAAGCGCTTAAGCACCTGCTTAAGTTTTAAGCTCAAGCAGCCCTACTGGTTTCAGTATATTTAGAGTCACTCAGGTGTTTAAACACATGGCTAGACTAGTGCCCGAGCGATGCTGCCAAAGTCCCCAGCATTTATTGACTGCACACATGGCAGGAAGAGTTTTAAAGCTGCACAGCAAGTAGCTTTCAAACCATCAGACCTGCAAACAGAAATCAATACAATTTGCTTCTAACTACCCAATCTTCAAGTTGGGTTTTTATTCCTGACCCATCTTCTCCCTCCCCTATCCTCTCTGATCCAAGACGCTTGAGAGACACAGTTATTACTGCTGAAGGAAAATCCAGGTCAGAGAAGACAGATCTGATGGGAATTGGAGGAGAATGTCATGTACCACTCACTCTAAAACACTGTAAAAAGTCACCTCCTGCAACACAAAAATTCTCACAGAATTAAATCCCTTATAATCCCATTTAGCAGAAACAAGGTAGAGCAGTATGCTGGTGCTTAAGACATTTTAGTCTTTAAGAAAGTACATTTTGTTTAAAAAAAATAAAACCCTGCTTCTCTTGAAAAGAACTTGAAATGGAGGAAATTTTAACCTGATCCAAACTTTCCTGTGAAGTCACTTTTCTGTGTTTGGTTGCTGGTCTTTTTTAAGTTATAAAGAATAAACCCTTAAGTACTTTCACTCCCCTGAAATGTAATTATTTTTATAGTGGCCCATATATGTGCTAATCTAGTTCAAGTGTTCAAATAAATGTGCTGAGCTAATACTAAAACAACAACTGAGTGCAGTAAGATTTAGAAGCATTTTCTCCAAGAATATACACACCACAGGCAAAATAAAGTGTACACTGCTTCCCAAATTAAGAGTTGCTAATTGTGTTTACTACTCCTTTCCTAATGGGAAATGCTATCTGTGGTCCACCAGTCCACCTTTCCCTCTCCCCCCGCAGCAAATGACCTCCCAACTAAGTACCAGCTTTGTGCTCAAGTTGCTCAACTGGGTTTTTGCTTAACCCACAGGCATTTTTCCTATTTCAAAGTTTCTATTAACTCCCTACTGATGTACCCTAAAAGAAGTTTTAAGGGCTTGGAAGCACATAAATAAAATAGACTTTGTTGGACCAGCACAGCCAAATGAAAGCCTTTCACCTGCAGTGGTGGTGATAAAAATTTTAGATGCAGCTGCACACATGGCCCCTCTATAGACTTAAGATAGCTGTGATTTCCAGCCATTCAGCAAGCTCATGGCCACTCAGCTGCCTTGGTTGCAGGAGACAAGCATCAGGACAGGACCTGGGGTTTGGGCTGGTTGTTTTGGGAGTTGGGTTTGGGGGGGTGTTTTTTTTTTTTTTTGGCTGTAGCAAAGCCCTCTTTAGCTGCAAGGCTGAAAGACGCTGCTAGCCTGTACAGTGATGATAAGAAACCTGGAAGAGGAGCGGGAGATCGCAAGGAAGAAAATGTGGGAGGAGGGAGTGTGACTTGATGTGAAACCCTGAAGCAGAAAAATAAAGGTTTGCTTCAAAGCTAATGCTGTGTACTAAACCTTGTGCCCCTGCTTGCTCTGTAAGGCACATGCAACTTCAGATAGCTAGCATTTCCAGGCTGAGCCTGCGAGGTGGGAACTCACACTGACCAGATAGTTTGCTGCTTTACTGACAAAGTTCAAACCACTAAAATATGTATGAGTGCAAAACTAACCCATCCTCCATGGTGTCACATCAGCAAATCCAGTCGGAGCTGGTTATTTGTCCCTTTCTAGCACCCTAACACTAACTTTGCACAATACAAGTTAATGAAACTGGACAAAAAAAAAAAATTCTATACACTAGCACTGACTTTCTTCTTCTTCTGTCCGCAAGGTGTTTTCCACATCTAAATGAAACACCCATGGTGATGAAGTGTCTAAAGGTAGATTGTAGATTCAATTTAAAAACTTACTACTGAAATTCAGATCTCTCTTGTAATCCAGCAACTAAATCTTCCCAAACGTTCACGTGGCAGGAGAATCAATCTTTTCTAATACTAGCTTTCCGCTTCAGCCCCCGCACCAGAAGTTAGGCCGAGAGCATTTTAGATACTGTCTGGTCTATAGAAAGAGACATGGTAAACTAAGTAGTGCCCAGCTTCATGAACAAAATGAATACATGTATCCATTGAAAGCACATTCACCTTAATATAAGGAGACCCTGTAGAACAATCCCAAATTTTCTAAACCCTTACATCTTCCGCCCACACAACAGGAATAAAACCCCACTGTTCCCAAGACTATCTGTTCAGCAGAGCAATCTAATCATGCACTAGCCAACCCCTAAACCATTGCCCTTTACTTATCTGTGCGCCCCAATTAGCAAATTTATTCACCACTTCCTCCAATCCTTAATTAGCAAACCAAAACAATTCTGTATCTTGTTGGTGCTGTGATTGTTTTATTCTGTCTCTTCTTGGGCTCTCTTTATTGCTGCATTTAAAGTAGCTTTCTTACCTTACAGAGCCCTGCCACTTCTGACTGTGCAAATACAAATACAGAGCGAGCTGTGCGCAGGTTCAGAAGCCCTACGGTGGTTAAGAACTCAGACAGCACTCACCATTACCACCACACCTGACAGCAGTGAGGAACACGGGAAGAAAGTCTAGCAAAGCCATTATACGTCTTCTCTATATAGGAAAAAGCTCTCCCTTGCAAAAGAAGAGATGTCAATACACTGAGAGACATATAATTTCATAAAGTGAAAAGAAAGGGATGACGACCTCAAAAAAAAAAAAAAAAAAAATCACACATATGCTCTGTTTCTCTTACGGCAGATGTGAGGCCATTTTCACTCCAGCTCTACTCAAGGGAGATTTTTCATATTCTTCACATGCAAAAATCCCAGTGAAAGCAGGAGTTATGAAGAGCCAGGAAAAAACATACCATATCCTCAGCCGCTTGTGAGCAACGTTGCTACCTTTCACAACGCATCCGCAGTGAAGCTGCCCCATAGCCTCTCATCAAGAGAGAAGCACTCCCTCCCCGCCCCAGCAATTTCCTACACAGACAGAGACCCAGAGCAACACCATACCGACCTTTTATTCCCCAGCTCCATGAAATACAACATGACTCAATATACAAGGCATAAAAACTGTTTGTTTTTACAACTTGTGCATATATTTTCAGAAGACAAATTAAACAACTTAAGACTATTATCAGGGGATAAATCAATTTGCAGCAGGCACTTTGGAAAGCACCATAAAGTTATTCTAAGGCAAAAACTGAGAAAGAAAAGCCTTACTTTGTACTGTAACACTGCCCTTATCAGTTTTAAGCCATTTCCCAAAATCACGTGGCTGCTCAGAGCTGCTGTTGACTGGCTTCATTTTAATTCCAATTTGATTCTATGATTTTAATTCCTCCTTTCCAGTAATGGTCAAAACTGCTGGCAGACACAATGCCAATAACACCACCCTCCCCAAAAATCAAGCCTAATTTACCACAATGACTGCATTTTGACAGAGATCTCACACTTATTTAACATCTTTTGGACAGTGAATACCAAGGTGATTTACAAATAGTGCTAATAGATGCAAACATACATGGCCAGGAACCATTAGATACAGACAATCTAGACAGAGATACAGCACATAAACACACAGGCAGCATATATGCCAAAGCCATTTTCCTCAAAACCACCTTCCTTAGTTATCTGAGGGCTATTACTGGCTCTCTGCAACTCCACAACTATCCACCAGTACTTTCTGAGGAAAAAAAAAAAAAAAAAAAAGTGAAGTGCTGCCCTAGGAGCAAATGACACCAAACCCAAGATGCACATCAATAAATAAAATCCCTTCACAGTTGTTTAGCAGAGGGGTTAAAGACTCTTCTATCCATTTAAATCTACAGAGGAGCTGACATTATGACATATCCAAACTGGCCATGGCTCAGGAGTAGTTTCTGGACCCAGGTGTCCAGAATTATGTTCTCTGAAAACAGGCAACACATGCAAGAGTGAACCTTGGTATGGAGGTACCAAACTACACAGCTTGGTATCAAATTATTTGGTTATCAGGAAGGACAAAGAGAAAGCTAGAGTCAGCTCCAACTTTCAGCAACTTACTGTTGGTACCAAAGGTTACGAATAAAGAAGAGTATTTTGTTGGACTTTTGCTTGGGATAGCCTATTTTTAATCTAATAATAGGTCATCCCATTGGATCCAAGCCTTTCTCCAATATGAATCACAAGCATTTCTTTAAGTCAAATGGATTAAAGACATGGTGACCAATCTAAAGCAAGTCCCTCTCACATGTACAATTCTACCCCAGTATTTACAAATCAAAACTCAAACTTATCTAAATAAATATACAGCACATGGGCTGCAAGGCTGCTGAATTTGGCAAAGGAACAACTTTGCATTGTGCACTTGGAGCTATTAACAAGAAATGCGTGAGTAGATGGGATTTTGGAAATGCAGCATATTTAACTGGCGAGCAAACACTTCCCCTTCAACCAAGGCATGGATTTAACTCAGCTCTCAATGTCGTCTGGGTTCCTGGAAGCCGGGAGAGTTCGAGCTCTGCAGCCAGCTGGGGAGTGCGGCCAGCGCGGGCCGGGCCAGGAAGGGGAGGCCAGCCAGCCCGCCCAACCCTCCCTCCCTCCCCTCTCCCCGCAAACCAAAACTCCGGGATACTTCCATCCTGAAGAGACAGCTGAAGTAACTTTTCGCTGGCAGCTCTCCTCTTATAATCATTTTTAATCTGATGATAAAAAGCCAGGCATGGAAGACTTGGAAGATCTTTTTTAACCAAAAAAAGTACTTTAATTTTTTTAAATATTTACGCATGATCTCCTTCCCTAGCCATGCTTTGATACTGTCTTGCACCCACCCTGCAACTTGCCCTTTCGAACACTCTAACTGAAGATCTTCTATTTAAAGCACATTCCCATGAGGAAAGCACACTCAGCCCCACTTTGCATACGGGCAGAAAGGGGGAGAGAGAGCTCGAGTGATTTGCTCCAAAAATTGAAAGAGGAAGTTTGCGGCAGCGCTGGAAATAGACCCACGTCCCCGTTCCCAGCCACGTGCGTGACCCGCAGCCGCCTGGAGCCAAGCCCTTCGCCCGCCCCGGGCTGCCCGCTGCCCCACACCGGGGTGCTCCGCGCTGCGAGCGGCCGTGGCTGGCAGGGAGAGCCGGGGGCCGGGAATGCCGGCTACCGCAGCGAGCGCAGCACCCGGGCACCCGCGGTCAGGTAGGACCGGCAACGGGGTCTCAGGCTTGCGTCCTTCGGAGACGGCAGCACTCCAGGCCTCCCGAGCACCGCAGGCTGCCCCTGCTCTCGCTCAACTCCCCCACCGCCACTCACTATTCTGGGACACTGTCTTGTTTCTGACGCAGGAAGAAAAATAGCATCAAGCACACCAGCACCATTCAGCACTGCTTCCCTCCCCTCCTCGCTCAGATCATAAGCGTAAGACGTCAGGTCACACAAACGCTAATATTAGCAGATAACAGGCCCATTTTTAAACTTCTAAATTGAGCTAAATTTGCTAGGACAGGCAGGTCACTCACCAAGTTATCCCCTGGTTTATCCCTTTTTTGTTTTTCTCTTTTTTAGCTATTGAAATGACCCACACCAGTTTGATTAGCCCCAGTACAAAACCTGCCAGCACTGCAACGGGATGCTGGTGTGGAGCAGCGGGCGACACAAATTCTTTTCATGTACCGTCTTCACTCCCCGTCCAACCCATACCCTCTCCCCACGGTGTAACCGTGCCTCCTCCGCAGCGTTCCTGGGATGGAGAGGTGGCACCTGGATAAAGCTGCTTCACGGGGGGTTGCTTACCATGCCTGAGGAGCTTAGGAAAAACAAAAACTGAAAAAAAGTCCAAGTCCACATTACCAGAGATTTACTCAAGATGAAAGAACAAGACTTTTCTCCCAAGAATGAGGGGGGTTTTTTGTGCATTGCTTCATTCAACATTGGCAGTAAACGTTAGCTAGTCTAAGCTCTCCTCCCTGCTTCTCCAGTGCCGGCCTACACTTCCAGTGACTTCATGCTCTTTCAGGTCAATATAAAAGAATAGTGAGTTATACCCCTTCCACATAAGGTCAAGACATAAGTTAATGCTACTGAGAAACATTCAGGGAGAGACAGATGTAAACTTCCCTAATTTAGAGCCCCAAAATTAGGTGCATGGGATTTCCTATGCTTTGTCCCTTTGTTTTATTTTAAACTTCACGTAAACTTTACTAGAACAGCTTAAGGATGACATGGAATTTTCTTTTAAAGATTAATTATCTTCATTTAAAAATACTAACATAGGTCACAGGGAGGAAAGAACTGAACTTGAATTAACTGCAGTCAGTATTCCTCTTCCAAGACTTCACAGCAGTTATGAAAAATATGTTTTAAATTAGAAACAGATTCACTGCTGGGAGGTTGAAGAGAAGGTGGATGGTGTGGGGAGTAGGTTATTTCAAACCAGCAGGGGAAATCCTCTGCAGAAAGTTAAGAGCCATCTGTGGCTTAGCAGAGGGTGGGGTAGGTTTCTGGCTGAGCTGTGGTCCCAAATTCTGACTTCCAGTGTTTTTCTAGACCAGCAGGGGACAAGCGCACTGGGGAGACAGAGCAACCAGGATAGTATGTGCCCGGGCCAAAACCGAAAGTGACCCTCTGGTGTTTCAGCAGCACTCGCCCTCAGAGGACCACAGAGCAGGTCTGATGCAGAGACAGGTTCGTGTAAAGTGTGCATAAGGGGTGTGGGGAGGCTGGAGCTATTGCTGCCCTCAAATACAGAACAGCATAATGAAGAGTTTCTTTTCTTAAAAAAGAAAAAAAAAAGCTTGCTGCCTCACAAAGCCCTTAGTCACCCTTGATTTTTCCAGTTCCTTTTGCACAAAATGCAGCTTAATAACAAAATAAAACAGGGATACGGAGAACAATGAGTTCAACAGATTAATGGACAGGCGCAGCCATCTTCAGCTCTTATAGCAATCATCCCTGAAGAGCACTCCCTTCTGCCGAAGCCTTTGAAATGAGCCTCTAGTAGTCCTTGGAATTTGCAGGCAGCTACTGATAAACAGGAACCTTCCTTTTTAAACTGAATCCAAAAGATTCATCTTCTGGCTATGTACAAGTCAATCTCATCATCATTATTAAAGGTTTATTGGCATGACAATGCAAACTCCTAGCACAATGCATTAACCTTGTAAAAAATAACAGACAGAAGGCAGGTAATGGAAGGAGCAGGAGAAAGCATATTCATCTTTCTTTCCCTGAGGATGGGGAGAGAAGCCCACAGATGTCTCAGCCATGCTGACTCATCACAAAAAGGATTTCCAGTCTCTTAACTACCCCCCTCAAAAAACTACCCACGACTTCTTGAAGGCTCCTTGAAAGTGCCATCCTCCAACCCAACTCAGCAATCAAAATTCCTTCCCCCTAAAGGCAACCAGATTCTGTTCTACTTTGGCATATTTAAAAAGAGGAAGAAAAAAAAATACACTGTCCAGGAAAGTAGGGAAGGTTACACGCAGCAGACAAGGACTCCTATTTTCACCATAGCAACAAGCCTATTTATAATATGGCCTACCTGCATCAAAGAGCAGCCACAAGAAGCTAAATGCAAGTCTAGTGGTACATTCAAGCACTAAGATGAAGAAGCAGCTCACATAAGCATGTCAATGAAACGCTTCCAATTACATTACATGCACCATTATTAGCATTTACTCTGAATCTTCTTTCTTGTTTTTCACCCAGGTAAGAGTAACAGCGGTGGGGGATGGAATTATGAAAGGTTCAGGTATAAGGGAGGATCAAAAGGAAACAATTTCAGTATCTTGACTTTTAAAAGGAGAGACTTCACTGAGAGATGTCACAGGATGAAGTTGCTAAATAGTAGGGGAATGGGAAGTTACTCATTAACTGTCAATTTGCTTTTTAATACAGTGCAAAATATATATTGATAAAGACCATTATAGTAGGTAACAGTCATCACACCTCAAACACCTGGTAAAAGTCCCCACATTAGCAAGAGAAATCGCCAACTACCAGAAATGATTATCAGACTAATAATCATATTCCTAAGAATAATGCTTGGGTTGGAGAGCACACCTGCACCTGCAAAGGCAGTATAAAATATTCCAAGGAACAGGCATAGTTCACACGGGAGAATTTAACCTGACTATTGCTCAAGTTTATAATCTCACGCTATAGCAGCACATGGCATCCTGACTGATCTAACTCAGTATGACAAACACAGCTGAAAAATAAATAGATAGATAGATAAATAGATAGATAAATAGATAGATAAATAGATAGATAAATAGATAGATAAATAGATAGATAAATAGATAGATAAATAGATAGATAAATAGATAGATAAATAGATAGATAAATAGATAGATAAATAGATAGATAAATAGATAGATAAATATGCTGAGCCATTATAAAAATCCTACATTCAGTCTGCAAATGCCTGTCTGCTGCTGCTTCTTTTTAAGTACCTACATGGAAGAGCAGCTGCCCAAAGAACAGCTGGGCTTTAAAAAGTGGAGGGAAGACCTTACAAATACTCTTTATCTGCAAGAGCCCCAGTAGACATTTCACTCATTCAACAGCAGACTGGTGAGAATTACTTGGTGGCTGGGAAGCGGTTCATGACATTTTATTCCAACAATACCCAGTATTTTGAGTTTGGATACTAACATGAAAGAGTTAATCCATATGGGCATGGCATTTCATCGCTCAACAAATAAGACTGAATCACTCATACAGTACATAAAAGGAACTTAAGCCATTTATTTATGGCATTTAAAATATATTGAGAAACTTGTCTCAAGCAACAACCTGAACAGGTGATGACAGAGAACGGTCACATTGTTGTTGGTAAGGGAGAAGAGAATCAGCTAGGCCATCTCAGATATTCACACCACAAAGTTGCAGACCAAAATGGCCACTAGTCTAGCAAACTCAATAGACCTAGTTATAGTGGCTGAAAATACGGTCACGTATCTCTAATTCATAATGACATGAAAAATGATGTGGCTAAGAAGCGATATGAGGGCACCAAATTTTCCAACCTGTTCAGGAATCTACCAACTTAAGAGGGAATTTGACTTAAAACAACAAAACAAAAATAAACACTGAAGCAGGGGAGATGTAAAAACAAACAGGAAATGGCCTACTCAATCACAAAAAAAGGTCAAGCTAATCTCTGCATGAAAGAGCATGCATCAACTATTAAACAAATATTTTAATGTGCAAACCTCCCTCCTGTTAAGGACAAGATATTTGCAAGACATTCATCTTATTTTGCAAAGTATTGCTTCATAACGTCTCACTTCCACTAGCCTCTCTCAAACTTTCATGCAACTTTCTTTTAAGGGTCTGCTCTGAATGAGCTACCGTCATACCTACAGCAGAGAGCTCTTCCAGGCCACATCCACTGGTCTGGAGGACAAGATGAGATCTGTCACAACCACAACTGCTGTTATCATCCTTAACCAATAGAAATGGCTTCTAACAATGAAGTTTGTTTCGCTAAGCGGGGAAAGCTATTGGGGGATTGGCGGAAAGAGCGACTTTGCCAGTTGTTGGTATATTATAAGAGTGTTTCTATACCAGGAAAGCATGTCTAGCACTATGTGGCATCAGGCTGTGCTACCAGAGTGACCTATCTTTCCCAAAACATTCAGCAAACACCTGAAAGTGATTCAAGGAGGCCACAACACACGCCACCACATGAACAGTGTCAGCTAAACGTGAGGTGACACAACAACTCAAAACTGCGGTGAGCAACCTCTTGATGGAGTCTTGGTGGCATATTTTTCTCACTTGTTTAGACCACACTATTACGTTAACTGCATGTAGAAATTAGCACCTTAAAAATCAGTTCTGAAATTAAATCAAACTTGTACAAACTCATGTGTAATTGCTAAATCGGGCCAAGCTTTCACGATCTTTATCACATGCCTGCATTACCAGATCATCCAACAGCACACCATCTATCCATTAAAGGTGTGGGCACTCAATTATGTTCTTGCCATATTAAGAAGAGATCATGGTATGGAGTTTATGTCAGTGGCAGCAGGCCAACTGATACCTGATCTGGCATGAAGACTGCCAGGGAGGTTAGGCTCCGTAAGTTTTTAAAAAACAAAAACTGGTAGAGATATTATACTAGTTCAATAGTTTGCTTCCTGACGCTGCAGCATTCCAGCTCCCTAAAATCTGATTAGCTAGTCTATCAAGGCAAAAAACTCAGTTTAGCACTAGCTATACTGTTGTTTGCACCTCTAAGCGTAGAGCTACATATTAAGTCAACAATATAGACCACTGACTGGAGAATGTGTGCAGAGAGTCGCACTCACTTGAGTGTGTTGATTTCTAAATCACACCCCTATGTAAACACACGCTACTTTGTGTCTACATCAGGTCTGAATACTGTTATTCCTGTCCTACAGATGGGGAAACTGAGACAAAGAGCAATTAAATAAGATGCCTGAGGTCATGTCTTAGGTCTAGCAATCAGCAGAGGAATCTGGATTCCCAACTCCTACTTGTATTTTTTAACCACTAAACCACGATCTTTCCCAGTTCAAGTACAGTTTCAAGTTCAGAGATTTCACAAAAAGAAAAAAAGGAAAAAAAATAAAAAAGAAGGCTTGGTTAGAAGTATACATAGGCTGCAAAAGCTCTCAAAACAGAACTAACCTTTTTTTTAAATGCATTTAGATAAAAAAAAACGCAATAGTCTTAGCTGAAGCCAAACATTTTTCCACCAGAGAAGCAAAGTAAATACAACAACAGTGACATCTAAGTACACACACCGATTACAGCTTTACTTTCAAAAGAGCTTTGATTGATCTTTTTTGATAGACCTGAAATAAATTAAACTAGATTGACTCACTTGAGAACGGACTGTAATCCTTTAGTCAGATCCCGGAGAACTCAAACCAAACCAGCTGTTAATTTAGGCTTTATAAGATAAAGCATGAGAAATCCAACCTGATGTACCCCAGAGCAATGGCTTACATCATCTCTGTAAGCAATCAACTTGCTGCTTCTTTTAGGAGCTAATCAGTGCTCTCTAACATGCGGGTGCCAAACTTGTTTTCCGCCCCCTCCAGCAGACTCGAGGGCCAAGGTAGGGGGGAGAAGGAAAAAGGAGGGGACGAGAGAGTGTGCTTTAAAAGATTCAGCTGTTGACTTCATGAAACACGTTGCATGGGCTGTCCAAATTTGAGAGAGGGAGAGAGGAAAAAACCCAAGAACCACGTAGACTAACCATTTCAGTTCAAACAATGCTGGATCTCAATTGGGAATAAACTGCCCAAATCAACATTCACACTTAAAAGGGGAGGAGGAGGGAAGGGGAAAGGAGTGCCCACTGATTTGACGAATCAGATATAGACAGGCCCAGGAGGGAGCAAGTACAGATGTCTCTCAGAGTTTTGATACAACGCTGTTCAAACATCAGCCTCAAATCTCACTTGTGTATTTACCAGTCATATCCTTACATCAAACAACAAATCTGGTAAAATGAAAGGGGGATATTTCTGCTGTCCCAATCTAATAATAGTTCTACACCTTCAATTAGTTCTATGCCATCACTCTTCTGATGGTTTTTTTTGTTTCATTTTGCTGTTTAACAATTTTTATTTATCTTAACCTCATCTCTAAAAAAAATTCTTTTTAAAAAAAAAAAAAAACATTGCTTCATGCAACGCTCTGGTCACTGAACATAAGGGGATCAGAACAGAAGTCCAATTTAAGAAATTGTGGTGCTTTCAAACTGCTTTTTTTAACTAAAGAAAAAATGAGGAATGAGGTTTCTCAAATGAGGTCAACAGAAACTGATCCTGGCAATAATATAAATATAATATATACACGTATTATAAGAGCAAGGACAGATAAACAAGAGGCAGGAACACTGGTGTGAGAGGAAGGGTGACTTGACAAGCAAGCGTGCCACAGACTATCCTGGAGTATAGCCAGAGAGACCAAAACTAAACAAAATCAAGCTCTTGTGCACCTGCTGAATAAAACTGGTCAACATCAGAATGACAAAGCTGAACAAAATATTTTGTAATCACATGCAGCTGTGTAAGTCAGAAATCAGTCCTATAAAGAACCCAACATAATTCAAAGAAAGAAAGAAAAAAAAAATCAGCTTAAGAAAAGATGATTTCCAGTCATAAATCCTATCTGAAGCAAAAACACACAGGCAACCAGTAAGGTAAGTTTGAATTACACCAGACACTCACTAACCCTTGGCAATAATACCTCCAACAACAAGAAGGAGACTTACTCCCACAAAACGGTGGAGTGCCCTAGCCAGGTACTTCTGGGAGGAAACACAATTCAATCTCCGTATTAAACACATGAAAACTCTTCTCTCGGAAAAAGCCGCATCTCTGAAGATTACGAAGGTGAGAATTATTCCACGTGCCCACAGTGGCATTTGCAGCCTCCGTGTCAAGAGGACTACTCTTGAGGCAGCTTTGTAGAGCATGGCAGGGAGGGTGCTTAAGGAGAGGAAAGAAAAAGAAAAAAACACTGCAAATATGGGGCTTGAACAAATCAGATCAGCTGAAATATTAGGCTGGGGCAAAATACCCAATCAACCTGCAGTTCCACTAAGCTTGTTATACTAGTTAAAGTAAATTTTATTTAGTAAACTCAAAGTTGGACTTCATTGGTTAAGATGATTGTTAGCTCTTCATATTAGAGGAAGGCTTTGAAAGTTTACACCTTTGGACACAGGGACATGACAGGGTCTTCTTGAGAGTTGTAATGCTCTTTTATACTCCTGCTCCTGAAGGTAACAACGTTCTGCAGAGGCACAAGCTGACACTACCTGTTATGAAATGCAATAGCTGGAGAAATTTTTCTTGGGTGACAGTATAACTGCATATAGGGAAACCACCTTTGGAGTGACTACCAAACAGACAGGGCAGCCCTGTTCAGCATAGATCAACACCCTCCGGGTCAGAAACTAAGTCATGCCACTGGTCTGCTCAGCAGCGCTCCTTCACGGAAATTACGGGCAAGGGAGAGGAGAATTTCCTCTCTAAACACTTTAAGATACTTCTGGATGCTACCCAGAAATAACAGAGGAGGCCTTATACGTGAGCTTATACTGTGTAGTTTTATCCAGGAAAACAAGTACATACAACTAAACAGCATTGCCTCACACATGTCCCAGAGGCTCTGCATACTTCAAACGTACATCTATTCCCTTCACTTCTCCGTGGTCTCCCAGCCTTCAGCTGTGTGGCAGCTCACGGCTTTCCCATCCCACTGTCCTGTCACTCACCAGCTTATGAAAGCAGACAGGAGCAGATGAGGCATGGGTATCCACTCTCTTCTGGCCATTACGGAGCTGGTCCCTTTTTTGACAACCGTAAGTCTTTATGCAATAAATGCAGACGAGAGCCTGTATTCAGCTCACAGTCTTTAGCATGTAGATCTGTCCACATCAGCTCCTCTCAAGAACTAAATCAACCCACTCAAGCTCTTTATGTCTCAATTTCTCCACCTGTAAAACACAACCACCATGACCTGAGTTTCTCCTCAGGGAGGGTGGCAAGCTTTTGGGACTTCAAACAGATAAACGCAGGAAGACGCCTAGCTCCCCGTGCCATCTTTTACCTGCTTAGTTTTCCTCAGTTTAATCAGGCTCCAAGTTTTATCAAGCTCCAACAGTTAAATTAAAGCTCCAACAGTTAATTTAAAAATCTCAGCTCAATTTTAAATATGTTAAACAGCCAGTGAATGTGAAGTATCAGAGGGGGAGGGAGAAGGATGGAGTTTTGTTCTCTAATCTCAGGGCAACAAAAATTTATGGAATGGAGTATTTCATAGCATTTTGTTCCATTTAGGTTCAATCAAACTAACTAACAGGATTGCTACTGCTGCCTTTGAAGGAACAACATTTGTTCGCAAACTTGTATCTGTGTGACTTTTTAAAAAAATAAAAATGTGTGGATATGGAGACAAGGTTTATAGCTATGCTGAAGTCTGCAAACCATAGAATGACTGAAAACGTTGATTTACAGATCACAAAAATGTAATGAATTCTTCACACTATACCATCAAGTATTTGAGACATCACTGCATCATACAGATTGGCACAGGCAGCTCGTTGTGCAAGACAGGCTACAGAAAAGTTTGATGCAAACTTTATACCCTTTTATTTGTATAACAGCAGTGCCCAAAGGCACCAGCAGAGAACAGAGTCCTTTTGTGCTAGGTACTGTACAAACAGGAGGGTGAGAAACACTGACCCTGCCCAAAAGCAGATGGGAGTGAAAAAGGGAGGCACAGAAAAGGGAAATTGTTTAAATGAGACCCCTGTGAAATGCAACAGAGATGTCTGAGCCCCTTTGCTAAGATGTGTTACTTCTCCAGCTAACAAATACAACCTAACACAGAAAAACAGTTTTATCAGTCTCCCTAAAGAGTAATCCAGGTCCCAGTCGCCACTGTCCCAGAGTAAGCATCAGAGCAACTTCCCACAGCGCAGCAGAGTCCTCCTATAGCCCAAACCCTGAGCCTGTTCAAATCTGGTTACTATAAAATGACAGGAGAAACAAATGAGCTGAATTTGCTCTGCTGGAAAGTTGGGACACTCCCCTTGCCAGGGGAATAAAACTCCTGTTTCTAGTATTTGAGGATAAAGCATCAGGTTTCAGAAGTCATGGCATTTTTGGCTACGGGAAAAGCTGCCAGCAGCTGAGACATAAAGCTCACTCATCTTGGGCTTGTGGTCAGAGCTAACATTTAGGGGTATTGCCACAGACTAACAGAAAAAGAGGGAATGTTTTCCTGGCAGATTTATTATTCTATAAACAGTGACTGAGGATACTGAGTTGTTTGGAAGCTGGAGTCCCGGAGAGATGGATTAGCAGGAGAAGCGCAGATAGGGTGGCCATGGGTGCACGATGCTAATTAAATATAGCCTCCAATTTATAAAATAGGTTTGTATAAATAAAGCTACATTTCTCACCGCTAATCACAAAAGATCAAGTAAAATCACCTTCTACACAACGTGGCGGGGTTATACACTTATTAATTGGAGCAAACCATCAGAAGGTGTTTACTGTGCCTATAAACCGTACTCCCACTTTAATGAAAGCAATCCTACATCACCAACAGACTATGTTCTTGAGGCCTACAGGGCACAGAGGGCTGTAAAACAAAAATAAAGTCTTCAAGAGAAAATTCCTTGCAAACAAAAGAAACAGACGTAGCGAAACAGTATAAAACTGGTAACAAATTTCCTCTTCTTCATGCCACTAATTTCATGCCCATCAATAAGAGGAGTAATTCCACAGTTCATTTTCTGTATAGTCTTTTGCTTTCCTACCCTAGGGAGATAAATTATGTCATGGCATAGCCTCCACCACCCCAACGCTTGTTAACTATACATAATCCACCTTGATAATACCAGTGTTTTTAAGGAATCATTTATGTATTTCTGGAAGGAAAAATAGGCATTAACTCAGTTTTGCACTAGATATAAAAAAATTTCTCCCACTTTTCAGGAGGATATCAGAAGACAAATCCTCTAAAAGATTTTTATGGTTACATCATAGGTTAAACTAGTATGCATTCAGTTCTTTACTGAACTTCACCAATAATGAATTAATAGCTTCAGTTCTAATTCAAACAAGATTGTCAAGGGGCTGAAGAAATTAGAGATGTACACTTAAACACTGTCCTTCAAAAGTTACTCTATTATTAGGAAGAAAAATCCTGCTGAGCATGTGAGGGGGCGGGGGGAAACAGCAAATGATTTATGTATGTTAGATCCAGCTTCCACTTTCTTTTTAGTGCAAAAGTCTTTCACCACTACTGACTTTCCTAAGGTTATTGATGGGAATAAACAGAATTATCATTTCTTAATTTTATCACATGGCTGACAATATTCGATGTTTCTTAAGAAGCACAAGTTCTTGGGAGCATGTTACTGGCAAAAACATTAGCTTTCACCTTCAAGAAGGGGGTTTCTGCTGCTCTCAGACACGTGAAAATACCAGAGTTTTCATTCTTGGCAAATTCAAAAATGCACTAACACTTACTTTTCAAACTTCATTCATTAAAGCAGCTACCACCTGGGAGAGCCAAAGCTCACTATTTCTTTTTTTGAATATGTATTTTGTATAGACAATATGAAGCAAAAGTATTACTAAAAGTAAGTAACATTCAAAGAGCCTTTTCTATCAGAGGTTAAATAATTTCTGTAACTCTTTTAAACGAGTTCGTTTAAAATCATAGTTCTGGCCTGAGTCAGTGAGATTCGGCATATACAGGACTCAGAAAAAAAGAGCTGCTCCCTCAGTTCCAGACTACTCCAGTTCTTAGGGTCAGACATGTCCTTAGGTAGCTTTACTGAAAGAGAGATGTTCGTTTTTTCCACCCAGGTCATGCCCTGGTCAAGGGGAGGTATTTTACCCTACGTAATTCTCAAGCACTTTTTCTTCTTATCTAGCTTAAAGATCTAGCTAGCAACGGGACTTGCAAACAACAAAATTATGAACTGTAGAAGCTACGCTGAACATTGCTGATAAAAACCACAAAACCAAGAACTCAGTTGGAAAGTAGGCTAACCAGCACAAACTCGGAGATAAAAAGCCACTCTCGCTGTAAATAACAATGATAACAGAACCACTAAAGCAGAAATCAAAACCGTACGTACTTTGCATGTGGTTTTTGACAGCAAAGAAATTCATTTTGTTCCCCTCAATTCACACACCAATGCAACCAATATTTTGCATGTTGATTGAGAGAAAAAAACAGAACATAATACAGACGCCAATCACTGCATCTAACCACAAAATAGCATAAAAATCAATATACTTGTAAAGCACCTTCAGATATGATGTATGCAAAAAGTTACCTTACACTAGTGCTATCCCACTTGAACTTTTCAAAACATGAAGTGTTAGGCTTCCAAAACCAAGCCTATCTCAGCAGTGCTGCCCAAAGGCTATGCTTCAAAACAAGTTCATCTTCTATACATTAAAACACACAATTTACCAGAAAAATCAGAAGATAGGAAAAATACAAAATATGACCAGCAAAAGGAAGTTGATAGTTAGAACTATTCCCTATTTTATTTCCAAGAATATTGTGATATTAGGGTTTTTTTTTATTTCTGCTTGTTTCTTATTAAGAAAAAAGTAATAATCATAGCATCACATATTCCCAATTATACTTTGAAGTTCACACATCACTGATGTAAAAATCACAGTCCTGTTGCTGAGATTTGGTTAAAGGCCACTCTACAATAGTTAAATTACTAGGTTAATAGTTCATCACCTTTAAAAATAAATGCATTATGTTGTTATATAATATTATATCTAGAAATGGGTACCCAATCTCTAAAAATTACAACAAGTTGGCCAAAACTGCAGGGTCTCCAATGAAGGATCTACTCCTAAACAGTGCTCAGAAACAGGAGAAACTGTTTAAGCTCCAAAATCAATCTCCAGGACAAGAGAACAAGTATTTTGTGTGTACACACAGTCTCTTACAGGACTGTAAGTGCAGCAAGCCAAATTCTTGGTCGTGTACCTGGCCCAAGTCTAATGTACTCATTTTCTTGTAATATTTTTGTTTTCTTTTCCTCCCTCCCACTGGGGAAAAAAAGAAAAAAAAAAAAGAAAGAAAAAGGAAAAAATTCCCCCACTCCTTCATTCCCACTTCCCCCGGTTCAAAATTATTTCTCCTTCCTCTCTCTCAACACACAGGTGAAAACAGCAGCAGTCTTTCAACAGAAAGCGTCACTTTCTCCTATGGGAAATTCTACTACCAAACGCTGTAGTAGGAATAAACAGTAGTAGCATAGAAACAAATCATTCTTCAGTAAAACTGCATTTTAAAAATCCAGCAAATCCAATAGATAACTATACTGACTTCAACAGGGATTTTCCATAAGATTGCTAAAAATCTATATAATTTTTTGCTCAAACTTTAAAGAGAAAAAAAATTATATAAAATGTGCATGTGGTCAGGCAGAAACAAAGCCCGAAATGTGTCATGCAATCTGGCTTCTCATGGCTACCACGTTCCAAACACTTCTGAGAACATGAAACCACAATGCCATAATGCAAATTCTTTCATATACATAATTATTGAATACAATCAGCATCTGGTAGAAGAGAAAAGAAAGAAGTCAAAACACACAGCTCGCATCCTGACAAACTGTTAGCTGGCATAAGCAATCAGCCAGTTATGGTTTTACATAAGATTTTGTTAGGAAGTCAAAAGGAAAAAAAAACAATCAACCTTCAAGGAGAAGAGATATTTTTCCCAGAATACAGTTCTTTTATTCAGTTCTTATTTATTTTAACCCTACTTTTGCAAAGTCCGTTCCACCTCAAGACAGAATCTTTCCAAAATATAAAGAATCTGACCAGGTTAAGTATTAGGTAGGTGCTGTTACTCCCATTTCATAGATGGGCAAACTGAGGCAGAGACAATCTGCCTAAATAGCAAATAGGACCGTCTATAGTATTCAGGAGCCATTTGAACCCTTTAGGTCAAACAACAACTGCTTCCTTCCTCCCATTTTAAGCGATCTTCTTAGGACGATCCTAATCAGTTGAATAATTTTTCTTAAGGTACAGTCACAGGATATACATTACATTCCTCTAATACACACATTTATATGATCTGTACTCTCCAAAATAATAAGACTGAATCCTATGTCAACATCTAGAATACAGCAGATGATCACCTCATTCAGCCAACAGTGACCTTTCAATTAGGCATCAGCCCAGTGGTCCTGAGTAATGCACACACATCTCAGGACACTGAAGCCCTTGATTACTCTTATTTGCACTTCAAGTTTTAAAAAAATCATAATAATAAAAACAATTTTATAATTAAAGTATTAAGCAATTCTAAAGCATAGCAGCTGGCAAGCCAGCTTTAGTGACTTAAAGAATGACCCACAAGGGGGAAAAAAAGAAACCACACACAGAGGCACGCACACACACACACACACACCTCGGTGTCACTGAGCAATCCAGACACATTCTAAAAGGCAGACATTGTGGAAGATGAAGTTACGAGGCAGGAAAAACAGTTGCTAAGTCTGAATATTTGGTTATTCTCAGAACAGGGATTAGAAGAGGAAGTGTTGACAATGTAAGAGTAGCTACCATGAAGTCCCAAGAGCTTTAGTTGTCCCTGCTGATCCCCAAACGAAGGGGAGGGGTGAGTGACAGGGCTCGCCCACACTGACAGTGCCAGAAAATGGGCTCATGTGACACTCGAACAATTTTATACACTCTCGTTTTAATATACATTCTGCCAGACTCACTAGAAGGACCTATGTATGCATGCGCGTGCGCGCACACACACACACACAGAAAACCTCTTTTAAATAATACTGGTATACTTTAGTCTTACAGCTCACAGTGAATTATATTACTCCTTTTACCATTACTGCTTAGATATTTAAACAACTTGGAGCAAGATCTTTTCGATGCTCTCAAAGCAAGCCTTTCTCAACATGTTCTCAGTAAGGCCAAACGGACTTTTAAGACTAGACAGGACCAAGGACTACCTGCCTTCCCCAAAAGGCAGATGGATTTCTCTTCATTATGTTGAAGTGCTATTCATTCAGTCCCAAGCACAGAAAGATAAGTAAACAAATTTCAAAGTGAAACCATGCTTTCCAAAATTAATATGCTTGGAAGTATAGATGACCAAAAATGAAGACCATCTCTTTTCCTTGTACTTTAAAATGAAGTCCTACAGAATGACTTTTGTTTGTTGTTGAACAGAGCTTTTATGTGGAGCAGAGATGAAGAATTCCTGTGTAGATCTCAGGAAATCTTCTAGTAGCTTGATCATTTCATTCCAGCTTTAGGGGAACCTACAAGTGTCACAAAATTACTATCTGACCTCAAAAACCAATCTTGGAAACTCATACCTTGGAACAACACTTCCAGCCAGCACTGGTGGTAGGGCAATAGTTCCCTTTTGCATGCACCCACTATCAGGAGGGGTGTGAGTAGAGCTGACTACTGTGATGAGAGGGAGAAGAGCAGATACACAGCAAGACACAGTAAGACACAAGTAGGGATATAACTAAGAATGTTGCCTCTTTATTAATTTTTTAAAGTCTTACGGAAAGAGCCTTAAAATCAGTAATACAAGGAGAGGATTCGTTTGTTTTTAAAAGCAAAACTAAGATACAATATGTGCATTTGGGCAAGCTTTGCTGGAACCCACCAAAGACCAGGAATAACAGAATCAAGTAAATTCACTGTCCAAACCCTCTCTTCTGCCAAAGCAGTTCCTTTGTGAGATTGTTCACTTGTGTCTTCCCCAGCATTTGATAACTGCCTAGCACACATATTTTAGGTTTTAAACCTGTAAATAAGCAGTGACAGCCTCTTAGGCCATTGTTGTACAACACCCGCATCCTCTGGAATATGTCAATCAACCCAACCGCAGAATGCTGCGCTTAATCTTCTTTTAAAGTAAGAAAAGCCATCGCTGGAAAACCTCTGAATAAGCACGCATTAAATACACCCCACAAAGCAATCATATCACAAAGAACAATCTGCAAGGAAGTGATCAATCTCTACTCTCTGTTCAAGGAAAAAAAAAAAAAAAAAGACAAAAAACTCACCTCCCTTGCTTTTTGACAAATCTTCTAAAAAACAAAAAGTTGACAAAAATAAATAAATCAAAAAATCTCCCACACTTCCTGTGGCAGTCACTGAAAAGCAATAACAAAATGCTGTTTTTCAATTTTTATATATATTTCCTTCTCAAATTGAAAGATCAATAGTTTTAAGGATAATACTACACCTTCTTTCTGCTCCATATGTTTCTCTTATTGGTTCATTTACACTGTGCTGTTCTCATAATAGCAGTTAGTACATCTTTTTGTCATTTTAGCCTTCCACAGCCATTAGTGCTAACCGCTGAGACGGTGCAGCTCTCCTCTGCCATCCTGCCTGAACACTGCATCTCTTTCTCCGGCTGTTCTCCCTTTGACTAATGTTCACCAACACTCATACATCATTCCCAAATTGGTCCAAATGAATTAAACACAGCTCTGCTTAACATTACGAGATTTAAATGGATTTTCTCTCTACAGGTCTGCCCCATAATTGGGTTTATCCATCTTGTTGAAGTACAGTTTACACTTGCTAACATCACGCCAATTCAAGCTACATTTTCTGCTCCAGTGGCAGGAGCGAAGCAGATTTGTCATCGGATCATAACAGGTAATTCAAACAACAATTAGTTTGATGACGGCCCGTATGTCAATGTCTGGTCCCAGTCAGCACTACTCACACCGGTGCTCACTGTATGCTAAGATGAATTGTGCTTACAATTCTTCAGCTTCAATCAACAAATACTTACCAGGAAAAAGCTGAAACACTATTGACATTAAAACATCCTATTGTCAAGCAAGAGGCTGGAAGATATGCTGGGAAAAGCAGCCCATAGGCAGGCAGCCGCACAGCGTAAGCTCTTCTTCCTTGAATTATAGTGTAGCTAACAACAAACTGCTTGGGAATTGTGCGCCTTTTACTGCAATTTGCCCAAGATAACAAATGTTTAGCACTTATGAAACTCCTTTTACCCTCCTACCCCCCCCCCAAAAAAAAAAATCTCACGCTGATTCACAAACTTGAAAGACCCCTCACAAAATGCAGCCACCCTGTAAGGTAGGCAAAGAAACCACCCTCACCTTGCAGATGGGGAAATGCAAGCAGAGAGGCAAGCCCTGAATTTTCTAATTGCTAAAACAAGATTGACTAATTTTTCTGATGGGTGTCACATGCACAAACCCACAGTAGTTAGAAAGGCAACTACCAAAAAAAAAAAGAAAAAGAAAAAAGAAAAAGAAAAAGAAAAAAAAGAAAAAAAAAGCTTCATTGAAAATGAAACCCTGAGCTTCTCAGTTTGGGAAGAAAGCATTAGAAAGCTTTCACTTTTTAGGATTTAGATATATTGGAAGAGATAGAGAATAAAACCCACAAGCCCCAATTTCTGGTGAAATACTTCAGCTACTAGCTCCCATAACCACATTCAAAATATTTGCAGGCAAACTCATGCATTCTGGGTTTGAAAATAACATGCATTTCTTGGAGAAGAAATAATTTTGCCAATTAGGCAAGATGTAATTTGCCTCTAAAAATCTGTTCAGAAAGCTCATTTCAAATTAAAAGACACATTATTTTCTCTGGGACAAGTAAGTCTAATCCCGTAATCACAGTGTTCAGGTCCCTTCACAGGCATGAGGTTACTGGGGACGAAGCATTTAGTAATTTTAGACAAACAGTCACATAAGTCAGTATCTATATTATTAAGTATTAATATTAGTACAATCAATCCATCGGCTATTTTTCCTCTTATTCTTTGTTTTACAGGAAGGGGGCAGGGGAACAAAACACTTTCCTAACAGATTTCCCGCCTATCGTTTTGTCATGAATTATATACGAACAAGTGATACTAGGTGCTCTAGTTGCTGTACATCATTTAATTGAGAAATCCAACTTGCTGGCTTAAAATGAAGGAAGTCTTTCTATAATTCAAAAACAAAAAAAATCTCATCCCAAAGAAACCAACATTTAGATAGAAGTCTTGGTTTAAAAATTAAAAATATACTTAATGAACCACGAAGATCAGTGACTAAAGATTTTTCAAAGCCAATACCAGAACACCATAAAAACCTCTTTAACCTAAACATTGTAATAGAAAATGATTAAGTTCAAAACCAAAAGTGATTAAAGTAATGGGATATAAAATATTCTCCTTCTAGATACGGCAAGGGGAAGCTCTACACAGATGGAAAGAAGAGATACTAAAATCTTACTGGAACCTGGAAAAAATGACATTATTCTGCATGCCACCTCTGGTGCCAGTTTTTTATTCAAATACCATTACTACCTTTTGTATGTCCCAACAACACCTACAAATACTTCTTTCATCTTCACCATTTATTTCCATTCTGATGCATGGCTTATACCCAGAGATAAACCAGATGCATGGCCTGATGTTCAGCTGAAGGAAATCAGCAGAGGGCTGGGTTTTTTTAGCAGAGTTACAACAGTTCACACAATCTGGGGACAACATACATTTAGCAATTCTGCATTTGTTTTTTCATCACGCTGGTGTTTCAGTGTAATTCTGAGCGCTGGGAATGGCTCCAAGTATCTCGGGTCACTTCTGAAAGTACAGTTGGCATCAATCCCGCAGGTCATTCCCTTGGAGGACTTCCCAACATCTCATGAGCACCCAATCAAAAGCTCTGAAAACACTCAAAGACATCAATTCCCACACAAGCCCATCATTTGGTGATTTGTGCCTGTCAAGCTATGAAGGGAAAAAAAAATGCTGATGCCCTAAACACTCAGCAGATTAACAGCATGTCCCCTCCCCGGGCTTTACCCACACAGATTAGGCAGGGAAGAGGTGGCAGCAGACCACACTGTGGCAAGAAGCAGGACCCAATTTCACAACTGTTACTCCTGTCCCACTGAAGGCTATGGGTATGGGGCAATGTTGCTTGACTAGACCCTTATCACCCTTATCTGTAACACGGCAAAGAAGTTACTTATATCCTTGAACAAACCAGCCACTTAATTACTGGGGGGGAGGGGGAGGCATTCTTAAAAGCATGTTTATTTTTGTCAAGCTGGCATGAGAAGGAGGCACAGGTTTGCGAGGGAGAGAAGGGCAGGGGTCACAGCATAAAAAAGTAATAAGGACTTCTAGGTTTGGGCATCGCCTGGCACTGAAGAGCTGGCAGATTCCAACTCTTCCAATCAGTCATTCACAGTCAGGAAATACCCTCTCTCTCAGTCATCACTCAAAACAGTAAATATTTATTTATAAATTGCATGCCGTCTGTTCACCTAGCACCAGGCTGAACAGATCAGAAATATAAGAGCAGCACAACAATTGTCAGAACAGCTGCAAAAGCAAACAAGAACCATGTAATGGCAAACTAGCCCCACGCAGGCAAGTTCAAATACTACCAGGAAGAATCATCAACATCCAAGAAATTGTAAAGACAAGTGGAAAGTTTCTCTATGCTTTAGATTTATTCTGTCGTACAAAACAGGGAGACCATTCCCACGTCGTAATCCCTCAAAAGAGGAGACTTCCTATTCTATCACCAAGTAGGCTCAGCTCCAGCCATGGCACACAGGTGTCGAGTTGACATTCTGGCATAAAAGGAGATCAGTGCGGACAGTGCCTTGGACACAGCTTTGGGTAGAACACAGCCAAAAATCCATGCAGTGAGCAGACACTGAGCTGAGCACCTAATAAGAAAATTTCTTTTCTTCATTTAATAAATCTCAGATCTTGCTAGCAGCCAGTGCAAAGCCTCAAAGCCAAGTAGAACAACGCATCCTCGGGCTTTTGTATCCTAGCTTGCCCCAACAGCTTCCGTTGCAAATCAGCTGTCATAGCCAGAGACCGGACTGGAGAAACCGATTAAACAAAGCTTCCTCTACTCCTGGCTGATGCAGCGCTCCCTCTTCCAGCTCCTCATTAACAGACCTCACAGATATGAGCTGTGACTGCTAACTCCATTGGCTGTTGAAGGGTACACATCAGCCTAGATCCTGGCAAGTAGCTGGCTCTGAAAAAAATCCAGCTTTTGAGAGAGGTCAGAGGCCTATCACAGAGCTGCGTGGACTACTGTGCTGAAATCACACAGCAAGTGAGCTCACCCAGTCTGATCAGAACACAGCCTAGGTCCATCTCAGAAAGAGCAGAGGGCACCAGACCAGTCAGAGACCCATCACAGCTTTCAGATTTTGCCACTGCATGCCAACACAACAGTCCCTGGGCTCGTGAGGCTGAATCCCAAACAAATAAACCTTCTAGAAGAGAGGCACTCAATTCAGAGACACAGATAGCATCCAGCTCCCTGTGCAAAGAGCTTTGGCCAAGAGCTGACCAGACAGGTATGACAGTCAAAGTAGGAGCATGGAGACCACCAGAGACAAAGGCTGGTGCCCTGGCCCTCTTTAGAAAAGGGAAACTGCCATTGGCTTCAGCAAGGCCAGGACGTGACCCAAGCTTGTGGAGCCGCCCTGAAGGAAAGCAATTTGTCTCACTCAAGGGATGCCAAAAAAATTTAGCACTGCATCCATAATCACCCTGAAATGCTCTCCGCTAGCAAAACATAATTGGTTTATCATTTATTTCTCAATTAAGTGGCGCTTCAGTTGACCACGGAGTAGATTCCTATTGTATATTGATTAGCCAATAAAAATGCATTTAAAAGCAAGTCTGACTACAAACAAGAAACAGTCCTTTCTGTCTGCCAAGCAAGGTGTCCGTTTGTACAGGCTGCTGTACTTTTTCTCCACCTGTTCTAGCAGTCCAGGTATTGTGCAAAATGATTTTACACAATGAATGAATTCCTAAGGCTACTTGTAAAATTACTAGGCGCAGCCTTGTTAAACATTCATTTGGATCTAAGACAATAAATTAAATCACAAAGCAAGTGAGCACCAAGTGCAAAGCTACAATCAAAGCTAAGTAAACAGAATATTCCACCAGTGACTTATCCCCCAGCCATTACTCCCCATCATCTGTCCCCGCTCTCCACACTTACAAGGCCTCCCACAAATCAATAGCAAGGCTCATTGATTATAATTGGAGCAGGATCACACCCTTTTCCTTCCAGGTCAAAAGGCACAACAAATACAGGCCATTAAGTATTTTGTGGCACCACTCAATGACTATATACATAGTTATGATATCCACGGAATAATGTTCATTTATTTCAGCAACAATCTGACAAACTATATTTATACTGCACCTTTGCCCTGCTTGCTTGAACTCTGTTCAGCAACGTCTCTCAGCTGGGACTGCTTCTAACACACCAAACCTCCAAACAGCTTTCAAACCGCCAGTGTTTCTTGGATATTGTTTTGTATAAATCTACTACAAAAGGGCATTTTCTTGCTCTCCACTCTTCCATCCTCCTCCCCTTCTCCTCTTGCCCCTTAGACTGTATGCCAAAAACAAAAACACAAAAAACCAAAAAAGCCCCAAGGATTTAAAGTTACATTTGTGGCGTGCCCTCTGTGAGCGCTGAGAGTCTGAAGCGTTACTGTGGCTAGCCTAAAAAGCTGCATTCCACTACCGAACTAAGGTAGCAGCCCATCTAGGGCTGGCAGAGCACTCGAGAAACCCCACAACTACCCAGTCCCTCACGAGCTTCAGAAAGGCAAGACCTATCAGGTAGGAAAGCTACTTCAGAACAGATACTTTAATTATTGACACCCTAATACCGCAGTCACACTACTGCTTTCACTTCATTCCAAGATTGCTGTGTTTTATGGACAGCCAGCAACAGAAATGTTATTAATGCTAATTTTATACTTCAGAGAAAGAAAAGAGGCATAGACACTTACCTACATTTTGTATATGTGTTTATATTTCATATATATACACACACACACACAGAGACATACACACATTTATAAATAGATAGATATATGTATGTAGACACACACACGTCTGTGCAGATAAACCCATTTGCTATAAACAAAAAGACTGGTTGTCTGAAGGTGTCATAAATGCCTCTTAGAGCTCATTTAGCCTGGTCTGCATAATCTCACCAGGGAATTTGCCACTTGTAAATATTCCAAACTTAGGCCAATGAAAATCTTCTCAGCAACCAGGCAGTTTATATAATATATATATATATATATATTCATAGATCCATTCTAACATCCATTCTTGGTTTGATATTCTTCTGAAACATCAATAGGCTAAAGAAGCAGAAAGGGAGAAGGTAGGGAGAAGAGGGAAAGCCCAAATCCTGTGTCCTTATAAAGGACATTGAGTATTTGGCAAGTTGGGGAAGTGGAAATTCACACCCCATTGACAAGATGCAGCAGCTCCACATCACTTTTCCTCATTTCAAAACCGAAAGTATGGCAGAGAGGAGAACGCCAAGAAGCAAAGAGATAAATGTAGAAACTGATGTCGTGTCATGCTCTCATAAAAGTCTCGGATACACCTACAGATTCTTCCTTATGACAGTCATATAAACATTGGGCTGGGGCTGTGTACAGGAGATTAAACCAGAGGGGAAGTTTCACATGTGTCATGCTACCAAAGGTTATTTTAGGAACTGCTTAGAAGCTGAGTAGGGAGTGGAAGCTGATTATATTACCACAGATGCATTAAAAATATAGGCCAAAACTCTTATCAGGATCTTTCATAAAGGGTTCTGCTTGCGCTGTGACTTGAGCTTGAAATTTGGGCTGCAGAACAGAGGGCAGAGGAGAATCTACAGAGCTGTGCTGATCTTGCCTGGACACGAATCTTCCCTCACACCAGGATGCAGCCAGGGCAAATGTACTGTGGCTTAAAGGTTCACATTTGTTCAAGGGACAGCCCAGGTCTGCATGTGGAGACTTCTCTCTGGAGGAGCGTATGCATGGCCATCTGCCTCTTACACTTCCTGGAAAAGCTGATCTTAGTGGCCCAGACCAATTTTTCTTTTAAAGCGGAAAGCAGAATAAGACTTCACTAGGAACACCACCAAGGAGTACACTTGAGACTCAAGCAGGACGTTCCCAGCAAGGACCTCCCCACTGCTTTGTGAACCACAAATCATCACGAGCACAAAGAATACTTGGGGAAAGACAGCATGCAAGTATCATGCAGATACTCGTATGGGGCCATGCCATCCCACCAGCCAACACCAAACCACAGCTGAGCAACCTCTACCCTACCTCTGTGCAACACACAAGCTTCAGAAAGTTAAACACTACAGAGTTCCAGCTGCCTTTGGGTCACATTTTGATGATAACTCTGCAGCTGAAGAAGGGCTTTGGAGGAACACAGTCCAGCTTACCATAGATTCAGAAGAATCAGTAGGTAAGGGATTCTACCTCTGCTTAATTAAGAAATGCCTCTTTTCTCCCACATGTGCATCAGCAAATGTGGAGAACAACACTACCTGTTCAGAGAGTCATATTCATGACTTCTAGATCACCAAGCAAAGTCACAAGTACTGTCACTTGGGCTTCAAATTTGGGGGGGAAAAATATACACATATATACATATATGTGTATATGTATATATATTATATATAGGTATTAGAGTTTTCCTATCAACTTCTTTCAGATTGGTGTGCCAAACCCCTGGTTCAGAAACAGATCCATTTAATTACTTCCACAGCTTATAGCATTGGAAAAACTGTGCTGCTTATGCAAAATTTGCAAACATCTATTGAAGCTTTTAAAGAGAGCTTTATGTTAAAAATTAACTGATACCCTGAAAAAGTATCTAACCATATCTTAATAAATTTGTAACTGTTAAGCCATCCAAAAAAAAAAAAAAAAAAAAAAAGTCACTAAACAAAAGTCAGCTTCATTTTCATTCAGATGTAGTTCCTCTCCTATTTTCAACTGCTCCAAGATTTTGGTATCTATAACTACACAGATGGGTTCATTTACCTAAAATCAAGTATTTCTACTGCAATTCTTATATGAACCTAGTCATTTCTCAGGTTGTGCAGACAGAAGTATAAATGAAATCTGAAGTCCAGGACTCAGGTTGGGTGGACAATGCTTCTTCAATTTGTAAAAGCTTTCAAATAACACCATATGTTAGCTGCTCCTCAGACTCCATCATCTAACAGGACATAAGTTCTTGGCTTTTTGCAGTGCACTAAGATTATTCATCACACAGCCATGTTTTTGGCCCATGATCCAAAGCTAGAATTAGCTAATAAGTTGCCAGGTGTGGCCCACCCTTCCTAGTTAAGCACTCTTGATGAAGTTAAAGGGACGACTTTTGCTACCTTAAAAGAAAGAAGTTCTTGCACAAAAGGCATCTCCAATGAATTCCAAGATGGCTTACCCCACATGCTTGCCATCCAACCAACTAAATACAATATACACTGTATAGAGTGTATGTCATATAATCAACACAAGTTGAATGATTTAAGTTTGTAAGGCAGACACACAAAGTACTAACACAATAACAAAACAAGAACAACTGATGCAAAGCAATAGAAGCTAGTGCAACCTATATTGGCAAACAACATGAGGAAAGTTGTACCAATGCTAGCTTCATCTTCCGTTAGTTCAGCATAGCTACACTACCATTCCTAAAACATCAGTAAATCATCTTTTAGAAATTATTATCCAAGTAGAGGGAGGAAATTAAGCCTTTCACTTCTAAAGTTTAATTTACTTCAATGAAATTTACACAACTGCAAAGACAAGGAAACACGATAACTACTAACTAACATCAGCTGCTAGAAACAGAATCACCAGAGCAGATTGCAATTCATAAATTCATCCACTGAAAGTTTTAGGACAAATCACTACCATCTTAGTGGAACTACACTCTTTGGCTGGAGAATTTAACACAAGCAAATACAGAGAACAAAACAAAAACCAAAAAAACACACATCTCCAAGTCTCCAATGCACCAAACTATCAAACCTCATTGAAAGATTTTTTAACCACCTTCTTGGACCGCCTCATATCAGTGACAAACATTTCTTTCCATAATTCTAAATTCATGTCTAATAGAGAAGTCTGATTGCTTCTTCACTATAAGCCATGTTTCCTGACAGTGCTTGGAAGGTAGCTAGTCTTCCCCTGAACACAAGTGCACACACCATTGTGTCTGTGCCCAAATAAGATGGGGAACTACCCATTTCTCTCTTGATCAAACAGTTCCATAACTGAGACTCCTGTCATGCTACTCAGCTGAGTAATTACTCATTGAAAAAGAACAGCAAGTAACTTGTGAACAACTTCACAGGCAACAGCCTTTTTTCCCCCCTCCTACATAAACTTAAATGCCAAATACCAAGCCTATTTGTAGCAGTCAAGATTAGTTCTAACAGCAAATCACCAAAAAGGATAAACTGATCTGAACATTTATCTAACTGCTAATGATTATTCCTACTTATTTTTTGTTGTACCCCAAATGCCTTTAGTACTTACGACAGATAATAAAGAAAACCGCCTGCAAGAATTCCCACAAGAATGAAAGAAACAGAAATAACTTAAAACTGTAAGAGACACAGGAGAAGGATAATCTCAATGTGCAACCACTCGTGACAGCAGAGGAGCGGATCTTTGTTTTCATTCTGAATGTACCTCTTTTGGTCTTAACTGGAATTACTCCAAAGGAAGATGACCCATTGCTAGATATTCATCAAGTCACACAAAACTGTAAATCTGTGTGTTAGCACAACACAAGAGAAGAGACACACTACAGATTCTAGGATTTGGTCCTGTTGGCTTTTACAGCTGTTCTTACAATCTTAAGAGGGTTTCTTTGGTAGCATGAGATAACAGGTCACCTTCAAGGACAACATTAGATTTATTTTTCTCTAAAGTAGAAGAGTCAAACAGCTAACATCCTCCCATATTTTAAGTCACCTTAACTTTAGGCAATGGGAATAGGGTTTACCCAGCAGCTAGAATCCAAATGGTTTGATTCTGCTCCCACCAAACAGAGCGTATACATGTGAGTGCGCATGTACTGCAACTGACTGATCTTATCGGGGTATACAACGCGGCTGGTGATTTTTCGCACTACAAATCAGTACAATGTCCCAGTACCTCAGTTCCACGCAAATATTCAGGTTTAAGTGTGACCAAGTTGAAGGCTATCAGTGTGCAAAAACATCTCCCACCAGCTTTGTGTAGCTATACCTTGAAAAGTGACTCCATGAAAGTGGTATGAGGGTGAGGTAGGGAGGAAAGGAGTGTAGTGTTTATTTCCTTTCAACTTTCCATTTCATGTCTTCAGTATCATGTCTGAACATGCTCAGACATTTCTTCCCCTCCCCAGTTACCCTTCTTCCAAATGCTTGTCCTACAAATTATATCTGGGATCTGAAAATTAAGCTGAATTCTTTCCTTCTCTTTCTAATGCACACAGAGTAATAAAAAGATTTTGTAATCCAAATTCTGCACTTGTGTACACCTGCGTAACCCCATTGTCCTCAAATTATTCCCTTAACAATGGCTGTGGGTTTGTACAGGTGTTGAACAAGGCCTGTAATTGGAATTTAACAAACAATTCCAACAGCAGGGGGAAAAAAAAAAAGAAAAAAAGAGAAAGGAGAGAAGGAAAATTCAACTCACTCTTTGTGGCATTGTTAACATGTTCAAGTAGCAGTAAAAACAAAAACAAATGTCAAAGGTATCTAGGTGTGTGCAGATGTTGACAGGCAACTCGCGAGACTTCCAAAAACTGCCATTTTCTAGTTAGATCTACAAATCAGAGCAATTCACCATTACACTTTGCAATAGAGAAGTGTAAATGAAAAACTTGTGTCTCATTCGCATCATTTTTCCAGTATCCCTTAAGTCTTCTTCCTGTTTCACTAAGTATTTCATTTCCAAAATAAACTTTGTAAACTCCCCATCGGGATGACAAATTTAAGCAGTCGTCCTACAAGCCGGTATGCATCGACCGAGCTGGGCCTACCCAGACAGTTCTTCGGAAGGCTGATGCGGATAAAAATCAGACACGCACACAGACTCTCAGGGCCATACACACCAAATGAGTTTCCAGGAAGGGAAGCATCTCAAAACTGCTTACCACTGCATTAAGAAACAATCCCAAGGGTAAGCAGAAAAGCAAGACAGGGCCAGGCAGAACAGGAGGCTTGAGGAAATACCCAGCAACAAGATGAGGGCATCTGCCAGTCGGCACTGCCACCTGAACTACAATTAACAGCTGCTTTTATAGTCTGAGCAGTATGTACTTCCCAACTAAATACATAGCTGTAAAAATCAAATAAAAGCTTTCTGCTGTTGTCATGAGCTACATGAACTGCCTGAGACCATGACTAAAACCCAGCTTCCTCCTGCCCTCTCCCTCTGCATATCAAGCTGCAGCCAAGACGTTGACTGGAGATGTACTTAGAGTTTGTTGCTATGGATAACTTAGCCATAATAATCCAAAAGGAAAGGTTATCCAATAGGCAAATGAAGGAGATCAGTGACTTTATAGGGCCAGCAATTACTCCTTAGCGATGCAGAAATACTACAGAGCACTCATTACTGAAGAGATGCCAGTTACTGACAAATTACCAAACTGAGAAATTAATTACCAGCTGAGAAAATAATGCACAAGGGATAGGACTGAGAAAGCCACATTCAGGAGAGGTTCATAATTTGCAACAAGTACGTTCTAATCAACAATTAGTCCTGCGCACAGGGGTGCTCCGTCAGGGTGGCACCAGCCGTCTACAAACCATCACTGCTGGAGACAAAGTAACATCATCTAAACATGGACACACTGTCCAACCCGACCATGGCACCACCCAAGATGCGGATCCTGCTCTATGCTCTGACACTCCACAAGCAACGCAGCGTTGCTGCCGGGATGATCCCCGTCTCCCAGTTCCTCCTCGCACCTGTGAGAGGGTCTCCCATATTCGCAGCACTGTTCTTGCAGACGACTCCAGTACGCAAACAGAAGCATGCTTTCCTAAGTGTAAACAGGCATTTTTTTGCAATGTAAACTTAAGGCCAAGCAATTTTTCCACAGCTTTTTTGACGCTAGGGAACAACTCTGAATAATAAATCTGTTTTTTCTAAAATATAACAAAGATCTGGCCAAATTTGTCACCACCACCAGTGGAAAATAAGTTGTTTGGCTTGGTGGAGAAGAGGAAAGCTATACACAAAAGTTTATTGTGGGAAGAACACACACTTTTTCAAACAGGCAATACCTCTTTTTCTTGTCATTCAGAATATCCCTGCTCCCTTACCCGATGGAGGACGTGGGCATGGGATATGAGCCAGGTCCACAAATACTGTAAGTGTACTGCTCAGGACCTCGGTCCTACAACTTTGACTCAGATGAGTACCTACTATCTTTAACAATGTTTCTGTAATCTGTAGCAAGACCTTCTTTTTTCCTCTAGTGCCTCTTAGGAATATGTTCAGATACTCACTGTTCCCAGGTCTCCAGGAGGAAAGAAGGGAGTGAGGAAGTAAAAATATAATATTCACTAGGTCCCAACACAGAGCCTAACCAGCTATGCCCACAGACCCTGAGAGCGACATGAGATACAGAGAAAACACAAGATAGAGCAAAGACATCAACCTTAAGGCTCCTCTTTCTCTGCATTTAGATGCAGCAGCAAAAAAGGGGAGAGACATAACACTGACTAAATGATTAAGTGAAACAGTAACGGTCACTCCCACCAAGGCTTCACAAAGCAGAGATCTTACATTGTTTCAGGGAGAAGAAATAAAAGGCAATCACAAAGCCTGAACAGCAACTAAATGAATAAATGGACATCAAAATGACTAACTTTGCACTCAGGGAGATTATCCAAAAATGAAGGAGCTTAACATTTTGCTTTCATCAAAAGTGAAGGCTTACGGGAAATTTAGCAGCCCCGTGTCCTTGCTTGGGCAGGAGCACCCACAGGATGAACTTGCTAACTCACTCACGCTGGTCTCGGGATAGCATCTCACCGGAAGGAGCCCAGCTCAGGGCCTCCAGATACTTCTGCAATGCTCCCAGTGACGACCGTCATTTTTACAGTTTTATTTGGCTTGTTCACAAGACCCAGTCTCATGTAATCCACGGGCCTGACCCTTCTCCTAATAAGTGCAATGGCAAAACTCCAGTGATTCAGTAGTTCTGGACAGACCTTACAGGGACAAGAGGATAAGCTTTAAGGGCCCAGGCCCTATTCGTCCAGTCCTCGCTTCCACAAGTAATCCCATTAAAAGTAACGGGACTGCTCCAAACAGTCAAAGCTGCAGGAACAAGTAAGAAAGACAACAAATTTATTGAGAAATATTCAGGGCTTCCCCTCCAGCAGAGCACAAGTGCATTTTCAAAAGTATCATCTTATTTCTGTACATCAAATTAGAGCACCTCCCCCTGCCCCCCCCCCCAAAAAAAAAAGAAAGAAAGAAAAAAAACTGCCTGAAACAGTCATTTGAGGCAGGAAGAAGAAACGAAAGTCCTTGTTCTTTTAAAACAAGGGCAATTTAATGATGAGTAGCTAGAAACGTGGCCACACACACACACTCCTTCATATACACATACATACACAGAGGCAGTTCATCAAAAGTGAATCACAGCGAGAAAGATGAATTTGAACCCTTTATCCCCTGTCCTTTATAAAGGCTGCCACTCAGTAAACGGAGATTGCTCTAATTACTGTGACAATTCTGCACCCCGTTCAAACAACTTTTGTGCTCTGGACAGGTTTCTCTGCGAGTTTGAAATTCTTGGCCTGAGAACCACTCTTGTCTAAAAGAGGTTTCTCGTTCCAAGCACAGAATGCAACACTAACAAGTTGTCCCTCTTTTCAGCTCCTTTCATTCTCCTCTTTTCCAATTGCCTGATTCAGAGCTTAATGAAAACTTGTCAAGGCTTTTCTTCCCACAAACCCTGTAGAGCCCCAAGGCTCTACACAGAGTAACCGCAGGAATCTCATATTGTCAATTAAAATTGAATAGACACCTGATAACTGAGTATACGATCACAAATAATATATATCACATGCACATACACAGATGTGCACATGTAGCCAGTCAGACAGGCACGTTACGAATACACCAACAGCTCTGTCAACATACCAAATTCCATTTTCAATCACCCAGTTCCACTTGGGTTCTAGTTTTCACTTCTTAACTTAGTATTTCTGAAATTAAAGACAAAGTAATTTCAAGTACTGTAATTAACCAACAGATTTTAATGGAAAATACACTAACTGTGTGTACTAGGCATTCAGCCTTTAATAACCCTGGGAATTGTACAGATACTTAGCCCTAATCCAGATGAAATAACTTTTGTGGATAATCTTTATACAGTCATCATATATATATATTTATTTATTTATTTATTTTTGTACAGGCACATACACATTTTAAGTGACATTTTAAGGTGTGGTTTAAGAATTAAGAATAAGTCCATAGGGGAATGTAACACGGAACAGAAGTAAACTGAGGTATTCAGTTAAAAACAATAAAAATCTCAGCAACTTGACATCCAGATAGAGAACTATAATCTGTACCTCCTTTCAAAGGGAGAAAACCTTCTTCCCAGTGTCCCGGTAAAAACAAAACATTGGTTGCTATCTTATTCTTCTGATGTGTTCATTCAAGGTCATACCTTTCCTGTATTCTTTATATCAGCAAACATTTATAATAGAGTAATCTCAATAGCAGTCTGTTGAGGCTGGGTGTAGATCTATGCAGCATCTACATGCCGTGTTCCAGACCTTGTCTATGTCAGAATAGTGGCCCTGGTTTTATAAATCTCTTAAATCCAATTAAACCAATGCAAACCTCTTGCTGTGTATGCTCCCAAACCAGTTCACTGGTTTAACCAGGATAAAATTATTCAGGCTAGGGTTTTAAGTAGTTCAAAAGAACCTTTATTAAATATTTGCATCAGTTAAAAAAAGAAATCAATGTAGTTACTTGTCTCTAGAACAGAAAAGCCTATAGCCTCAGACTTTTCCAGATAATTACTTCAGGAGTCACTGACTCCAGTGGGAATTTGGATGTACTCAGAGGGATAAGCCCCCACCTTTTCCTGCCTTTTTTTTTTCTTTTCCTTTCTTAAAATAGAATGATTTGTTTCTATTGTATCAACATCTAAGAATCTCTCATATTCCCCAGAAAGCCCCTTTGCAATATTTTCAGTTTGGTGTTTTCTAAATATTCCTTCTCACACTCTTTTGGGGGTTTTGTTTGGTTGGGGGTTTTTTGGCATTGCAGCTGCAGCATCATCTCTAGTGAATTAAAAAGCAGAGCTGGATTTTGTTGTATACAGCACTTTTCATAACAGATACCCTGGTGAGCCCTACAAAGCTGTGAGATAAATATTGGTTGATCACAACTATATATTCATACATGGTGGCCATTAGACATGCAATCGTACTTCCCACAAAGCCTAAGGCATTAAAACCTGTTCTACAGAGAGGGTAAAACAGTTAGTCAGGACTAACTGTATCAGTAGGACTAACAAAATGGTTATGGGACCTTTAACATCACAGACAGTCCCTCCTGAATTCAACTTCGCTCCTTGACTGAATTCCTGCAAGAATTCAGTCCCAAAACATCTCACCACGAAAAGAAACTGTCCTCCCATCTTCTCCCTCTTCCCCTCCTTGCACTTCCTTGAACAAGAATCAAAAGCATTTTAAACAACACAAATATATTTTCTACTCACCAAAGCCTACTTGTCTCATATAATTTCCATCATTTTACTGTCATCATTTTTTCTTTGCTGAAACCAGCAGCATATGAGTCAGAGAACAATCATTAACTTCTACAACCTCCATACAAATCCACCTACTCATATTAAAAAAGCAGTATTGACATGCAGCATAGCCACAGACCAAATCCTGATCCCGCCAGGATGCTCTGCACTTCTGTGGGTAGGTCAGATATTGCAGAAGCAGGGGCTCACTGAAAAAAGCACCATCAGAAACACAGCCTTTTTTTTTTTTAATGAATGAAGGACACCACAGAAGAAGCAATGTATCAATATGATGTTTAGTTTAGTTTGGCTTTTTCAATACCTTTACCCAGTTTTGAAAGAGTTGGCAATTGGTTCACACAGGGCCTGATCCAAAGCCTTTCGTTACTAATGGAAGTCTTTTTCCAACTTCAATGGCTCTTGGACTAAACCCAAGGAAGACAAGATTCCACAGCAGTAAGAGTGGGACACATTCTCTGGATTCAAAAAACAATAGCTAGCATTTATGATCTTAATCTGTACAGTGTAGTTTTGTTTGTGTTTGTTTTTTTAAACAGGCTCTAGGCTGTCTGATTAACACACCCAAAAAGCCTTTCTGAAGCTGAAAGGAGCTACAGGCAGATACAAAATCCCTTGCAAAGATCTATAACATTCCCAGTATTTCCTCCAACTAGAATATAAAAGCACCCTTTACTACAACACTTCTTATAAGTTACTGCAGCCACACTTTAAACTGTCCCATCATTATTAGCTTCTCTAGGAACAGCTATAACAGTCCTCACAATGAATTAATTTGTATTAGTACAGCTATCATGTGCCTTTCCATATGAAACCCATTGTTCTGGAGCATTAATAAAAATCTCACCACATGAAGTAATGCAGTACCCCCTATATTTAGTTTAAAGAAATTTAAAATAAATACATTAAAACAAAATTGCTAATATCTTTAGTACATCATAATTGGCACAGCAAGCAGAAACCCAGTTATCTTCTCAGCAAGTATTTATAGCATCACCCTTTCCCATTCATTCCACATTTTCTTAGAGAATCCGCTGTACCCTACATCTGCAATTCATTGACTTTACAATTTACCACATGTTGAGATGGAGAGGTCTCAGCTCCATTTGAATCACTGCACAAATATGCAAGTGATTTATCGTTTTAAAACTGAAGACTGCAGAAGAACGACTCCACTTTTCCTGAACATTACTCCTTCTGGCAGACCATGAACAATTACAGTTCGTACTAATTAAGCTCTGTAAATGTGCTGTGCCCTGCTAATGCCTACCAGGCCTCAAATTTAGTTTCATGCAGCCAAACTTCAGCCAGCAACTTAACTCATTCAGCACTGCCCAGTCGCCTGTCTATGACCCCACAAAAAGCGAGGGTTGTGGGTTTAGCCTACCTAAAACCCGGGAATAAGCCTGAACAGATTTTGCAAGCAAAGAATTAGATCGGGAAGAGGATGGGGCAGGCAGGAGGGAGGGAGTAGAAAGTATCCTTGTTGATAACCTGTTAAAAAGGGTCCAATACCACATCAGCTTTGTAATGTGGTGTTAAGGGATCCATATTTATCCCCAGGGGCTAATAAGTCACAGCATTCCATTGATTAGGAAAATGCATAAAACCTTCAACAAAACCATACATGTATTTGTGGAAGGTCCAAACTGACAGCCCCCTCATTTTTTAAGTCAGGTTTTACATGCTTTGTAGAAGCAAAACATACGGGCAAAAGAGAGTAGATTTCCAACACACACGTAACCCTGCATTTTTTTTGAATTAGTATCCAAGTGTGACAGTAACCTACAGGGAAACTGAAATAAAACTGCTGAAGAAATTAAAGCTAAAAGTAATACCTAGGCATACTTGAGTAATCACATTATCTTGTTAAAACACACATGCGCGCACACACACACACATATATATAGAGAGAGAGAGAGAGAGACAAGACAGAAGCACTTCCAATATAACTGTTCACTCTAGGAAAGCTTGTTTAATAGGGAGTGAGCTGAGAATAACGAGCTTTGCTGAGTGAAGCAGTGTTTTTCCCTGGGCCCCAGCCTTTCCTGACACTTAAGAATCAGTCCCTAGATCCCAAGCTTCCCCTTAAACCTTTGGTTCATATACAGCTTTCACCCCCCAACCCAGTTTAAGATTTCTCCTTGCACTTCAGTATTCTTTGTCATCCCATTACTCTCTACTGGCCTCTGGACTCCCCGCTTGTCTCCCAAACACCAACTTCAGCACTTCTCCCCCGCGCTCCTCCCCTCACCCTTTCACCCAGGCATGTGCGCTTCACCCCGCACAACCCAGATTCTTCTTTCAAGAACGTAAGACTTCTCCCATGCAAGCTGCTTCCAAGCTGAGCATGCTAATTCATTCAGTGCATGTTTCCCCTTAACATGGGCTTTTGCTACTTTAAGAGGTCCTATTTCACACACACACACTAATCAGTCTAATATATATATTTCCAGGCATCCTCCTTATGCATTAAACCTGACGTGGTTTTTCCCCCAGCTCAGTGGTACGTGAGAAAATTAAAGGACATTTCCAGGTGTCATCTTTCTTGAACTGTTTGCTTGCGTTGGTATCTAGGAAATACTGCATAATACTGCTAAGGCCGCTATAAAGGACTCAAGTCATATTAAACTTCCCTTTTTCCTGTCTGGCTGCATCATACAGAGCCAAGCGCTTTCAGCACTGCAAGTGTTAATTATAAACTTCAGAGCCTATGTAAAAGCACAAACATAAACCAGCAGTTCAGAGGAGGAGCACAAATATTCTTAGCTTTTGGGTGGGGAGACAGGATTTCCATATCTCCCCCCCACACACCACCACACTCCATCTCTCATTGCTTATAATTAGTGAAAGAAATTTGACCCACTGCCAGTGTCTGTGGACCTTGGATATTATAAGGCCAGCGTGGCGTCAAATATCTTAACATTCATAAGTGTTATAGGCTGTAAATAAACCCCGTGGATTTATGACCCTGCGGTGCTTGCCAGAAAACGACCGTGGCACATTTCTTTCAGCAGACCTGTCGAGGTGCAAGTTTGCCTTTGGTTGTAAAATTAACCATTTCCTTCACAAATGTGCCCAATTAGAAGTCAAAGTTTAAGGCTTACTTGCATATTTGCAAGAATGCAGTACTAAGGAGACACACAGGAACAGAGCTTTAAACTTTTCCCCAAACCTCACAAACACCCCAAGCTAAAGTCCTCGCAACAGCTCCAGTGTGGGAGCAGAGAATCGAATTTCACCTCAAACCCCTTAAAAAAAAAAAAAAAAAAAAAAGAGAGAGAGAGAGAGAAAAGAAAAGAAAAAAAGGAAAGAAAAGAAAAAAAAGCAGCTGTATGTTTTTTTGTGCCTATTTGCAAGCGCTCAGTTTTGGCTGCACTGGAGCTGGGGGGAGCGAGCGTATGGTCGCTGGCCTGTGCCTGGAGAAGCCTCTCCTCCCTTCCCCCAGTATAATGTCCTCTACTTCCTGTGGAGGAGAGCGCTTGCTAAATCCAGGTTGTCTCATGCTTAACTGCCAATAATCCAACTTCCACATAACTCCCAGACAGCTGGGAAAAGGTCCTCAGAGTTTTTAGTCATGGTACAGAAACACACGTCCACACAAAAAATCTGCAGCTGTCCTTTTTCTCTACACCACATTTTTTATCTGATTCTGGGGCCCAGTCATGAAAGTCTGACAAATTTTAAACATTTTTACCTACATTCTCGTTTACAAGCTCTAATGAAAGCTGTGACATATTTCCCCCACCACCACCTTCAACTGGCAAATCAGCACATATTTACTTGAACAAAAAAATGAAGAGGAAGGAGGAGGGGAAAAAAAGCCACTCAACATCATCAGTCCATGTATAAATGCATTCAAAAAACCTGGAAAGGCATCTACTGTATTTTTTTCAGTGCAGATCAGCCACTGGAGCACCTATTAAAATTGTTCGATTTCCAAAGCAAATATTGTTTTTAATGAAGTGCAGTCCTGCAATTATCCGGTACACTCAAGTAACAGTACTGCATTATATTGTTTTGCAAGGTCCCAGAAACACGAAACTTTTCTCCAACTAATTTTCATAGCCCCCTGAAGAGAAGCTGACTTCGCAATGCAGCATTTTCTCCAAAATGAAATCTTATCAAGAAAAAAAATAGAATTAAAAATAAATCTGAGTCTTTACAGAAAATAAGGTAACACACCCAGCCTGTTGGCCACTGTATGCCAGCTATGCTAACACTAGAGCAGAGTGATTCAGCAATCTACCTAATTAAGCATGAGGAAACTTTCCTTACGTAGGTTCCATTTGATTTATGCCACAGGATCATCAGTTCTTATTTAATGACTTGTTTTTACACACGTCCAGAAACTTTATTAAAAGCATGTCTATTCAATTTTTTTTTAAAGAAAGAAAGTGAATAATGCACCTCTCCTTGAACAGCTATGTATCACAAAGTACTAAAGTGCTGACATATTAAGTTATATCTACATTATTAAACTAGTTGGTGGACGTTAATACTATAATCCATACTGCAGACATTAAACCTCAACCATAAAGATTAGTAAAGAATTAATATTGTCGCATCGAGACTGAAATCATAATGTGCCAGCCATAAATATTTCTGAAGGAGATGAAAAACAATTAGCATAAATACCAAAGAAGGGCAAGAACACCTGTTCTTTTTCAGTGCGATAAGCATTTTATTGTTCTCTATTTAAAATGTAATGACCTGTGTAATTACTGTAATATTACATTGTATTGCAAGGGCTTGGAATGTCACACTTTGAAAAGTGTTGTCAAAACAATTGGAGGGAGGGAAAAAAAAGGACCACCATTAACCCTTCACACGCCCGTGTCTACAGCTTTTGTATTAGAAAGGATTATGTTGTTTGATTCAGTAGATAAAGGAAAACATCCATTTTTCAAGTCAATTAAAGAAAAAAGTTTCCTCCTCAACATAAAATCTTAGTGACGGGGCTGCCCTCCACTACAGCTATTCCAAACTCTCAAACTCCAGAACCAAACAGAAGCTTATTTGTACAATCTCACTTAGCAACAACAATTTAGGTGAAAGGAAAATGCAACACTAGCAAAAATAAGAATATTTGCCAGCAGGGTTTTCTCAAATCACAATGCATCTGTTTGCTCACTGAAACCATCAACCAAGCTCTACATTCAGGATAAATATTAAATACACCACTCTCCATTTGCAAACTCCGAAAAGAAAACAATTCCCTATATTATCCCTAATAGGCAGCTATCACAGTCCTGCTACAAGTGCAAGTATGAAACAGGGATTCTCAGTTGCATTCATTGCTTCATTACTATTTGACTAGACCTCTGCTTAATACACATCTGTTCTTGAAAGCAATCCACATTATTCAATCAAAAGCAAGATTAACGTTATGCAAAAAAATCTTTGTCTTTTAAAATAAAATTATTACTATCAAGCTGTACAGAGTTTTCAACAATTAAAGCCCTATTCTTGAGATAATGTATTATTCATCATAAGCAGATTTTATGATACTTCATAATTCTTCACATTCCTGAAGCAGTAAAGCAGAAATTGCTGCTCATGAGTTTGCTCCTGAACAGACAATTACAGGTACATTTACAGAAGAACAATAATCCCGCTACACACACACACACAAAAAAAAAAAATCCCGGAAAAAAACAACAAAAAACCACACCCACAAACCTTTAAGATTCTACAACAGCAAAAGAAAAGAATTTTTGCTACATACTGCATCATCCTTTTACCTTGTATGCTCTAGAGCTTAACAAATACGGTTTCTGGAAAAACTATATAAATAAGAATAAAATTTGTAATTATGCAGATTTACCTATACCTTTTCAAACCATGTTAAAAAACAGGAAAGAAAGATCTACCTTGTCTGGAATTCAAAGCTGGTGCAGCCGAGAACTAGAATCCACCTAAAAACTGTGTGACAGACAACGGCTATCCCACTTAATCTTTACAAAATTCTGCTCTCAGGCCTAAATAAATAACTTTAATTTTTGCAGGCTATAATTAAGTCGTACGCAAACGAATAAGCATACAGCATGTGAAAGAATAAGGTTAAGAAGATAGGAGAAGGCTGCTGGAGCCTGGACATGGAAATAAGAAAACTGCCTACTGAGTGTGGAAATACCCTTTTAGAACCCATCTGATAACACAAGAAGGCCACCTGCTATATCAACAATAAAACAACATGTAATCTTTTATACCGTACCTTTAATTCATACAAACAGAACATTCCTATGGAGGCCTTTCTTAACTATAGAGGAGAGCAGGGGGAGGAATAATATTTCCACTAAAGCTAACTGCTGAAGGATCATTATCTTTACATTTTTAAGAGAAAAAGAATCTAATAAAGGTAATGAGTAAAAAATAGACAACTGTATCTGTTGTAAGAAAAATGCTTTAAGAAAAAGAAATAGAGTTGTTCTTTCAATTAACCTACACCTGGAACAGTGGAATGCATTTTAGGTCAAAAGAAAAAAATGGGAATATAAAGCTTCACTATTTATAACAAAGTAACTTATGAAGAACGTTTTGCCATCTGGAGCCTGGTGTTTATAAGAATTTGGAATTTATCACCATCATCCATATACATGTGGGTGACCGTATTCAAAAGAAAAATATAATGCATTCAGCCCATGAATTCCCCTCCCAATCATTACAATTGCAAACTGCAGTTACCCCTATGCTACTGTCCCAGAAATCACACTCCTTGGAAGAGTAGTTTTACAAGCTAACCAAATATATATACATATTTGGTTATATATTATATATATATATAGCCACATCCTCAAATATAGGCAAAGTCAGTAAATCTTACTTATTTCATATCTGTCACTCTATATTTACTAATCTGAGTGTCTACTATTGTTTCACTAAATGAAAACAAGCCTGACCTGATGTTTAATATTTTAATGCTTTAAAACACTTGTAGATCTGATACACTCAAGTTGTCCAAGACCTCAGTCATTAGCATGGGCTCAACATCTACTGAACAGTAGATCTATTATTGTAAATTGCTATCTCGTGTTACCACAAGGAAAAAGTGTGTAAACACACATGGTGACGGTGGGGACGCTTCAAATTTAAAAACATCCAGAAGAAACAAAACAGCAATGCTAGACCCATCTGTAGGAACATGTAGTATTTGTAGTCCCTACGGATTATGCAGTTTTGGTTAAAAATAATAACAAAAAAAAAACTTTAAAAAGGAAAAAAAAAAGGTTAGACTTGGCAAATCTAATGTCAGAGCAGAGAAGGCAGTTCGTGACACTGGGGTATCAAGAGCGAAGTAACAGCTGGGGCTACAAACCCACTAGCAGACCCCAAAGTTTCCTAGGACCCGGGCTAAACTTGCTCTGCCTCCCCGCGCGCGCACGCACGAGCACACCGCGGCCGCACCACCCCGGGGCTCTTCTTCTTCTTCTTCTTTTTTTTTTTTTTTTTTTTTTGAGGGGGGAAAAGCGGGGGGGGGGGCGATTTCAGCAAGTTCTTATTTACGAGCTCGCTTCCAGCAGGAATTTTGCTCGCTCGTTTGCCGCTTTGTTGCTGTCGCTGCACCGCGGCGGGGCCGCGTGCGCGCTGCCCCCCGGCGCGGCCCGGGACGCGGCCCCCGCGCTCCGCGCTCGCCCAGCTGCGGGCCGGGCCGGGCCGCCCCCGCCGGGAGGCTGCGCTGCTCCGCGGCCACCCGGGGCCCCCCCGGGGCCGGCGGCCGCGCCGGCGAGGGGCCGCGGCGGGAGCGGGGACGCCCGGCCCGGCGCCCTGCGATCCCGGGCGGCCAGGGCAGGAGAGGGTTAAGGGGGAGGACGGGGGAGGGGGGAGCGACCCAGACGCCGCTGAAGGGGGCAGAAGAAAACAGATCACCATGGAAAATAAATAGTTTTGTAGGAGCCAGGGCCGAGACTCAGCTGAGGAGAAAATAACCCCTTTCCCCTGCCCTCCAGCCCAGCGCAGGGGAGGGGGGAGGGAAGGGGGGGGGGGAGAGACAACCCCCGAATTAGGGAAATTGGGGAGTAGATTTATTTCTGGGTTTCTTTCGGGGCTGGGTTGGCTGTTGTGTGCTTTTTTCTTTTCTTTTTTTTTCCACGGGGGAGGTGAGGAGAGAACCAGCAAACTGCCTACAAAACTGAAAGTAAAAAAAAAAAAGAAAAAAAGAAAAAGGGAGAAAAGGAAACATGGCGAAGTGTAAACAAACCCCCCGCCGCCGCGGAGTTGGGAAAGTTTGCGGCGCCGGCGGGGGAGGGGGCGGCGGGCGCGGGCAGGGGTCCGCGGCGGCGGGGCGGCGCGCAGCGCGGCGGAGCGGAGCGGCGCGGCGCGGCGCGGGGCAGGGAGGAAGGAAGTGCCGCAGCAACGATAGCACGGAGAGGAAGGGAAAGGAGAGAGGAAAAAAAATGCCACTTACTGTTCTTGCCGTCGGAGAGAGCGATCCATTGGGCAGATACGGGCTGCTGAGATCGGGGATCATTATAAAGGGATAACCCGGGTATGGTGGGCCCTTAAACAACCCTCCATCTTGCCTTTTCGCAGCTAACATGGCGGGGAGACAAGAGAGGGAGCAGGGCAGAGGAGCGAGGGGCAAGAGGGGAAGGGGGGGCGGACGGGGAGTAGAGAAGGGAGGAGGGGGGAGGAAAACTTTTTTTAGAAAGTGTCCCAAAAAAGTTGGGCGCCCGCCCCGGCCGGCGGAGGGGCGCCGGGCGGCGCGGCGCGGGCGCCGGCAGGGCCGCGGGCCGCTCTCCTTACTCACCTTCCTCTAAACTTTCTCGGGATTTATCTCGGAAAGTTTCGGACCTAGGCGGAGGCCGCCTCTCCGCCTGGGAGCGGGCAGGAGTTGGTGCGGGGTAATTGGGGAGGTGGGTTGTTGGGTTTTTTTGGGGGGGGAGACGGGAGGAGGGGAGGAATAGACGGAGAAGAAGAAGGGAAAGGTGCGGGGAGAAGGCGAGATTGGGAGGAGAGGGAGGGGGACAAACAGAACAAAAAGAAGGCATCGTTACAAGTTTGTGCAATGGAGGAAAGTTGGGCGCCGGCGGGAGCGGGACCCGCCGGCCCCGGCCGCGGCCGCGGCCCCGCAGCGCGGCAGCGCATCCCGCCGCCGCGGCCCCCGCCCGCCGCCCGCCGCGGCCCGCGGGGGGATTTTCCCCCCTTACCTCCGAGTCGGAGGAGCTGTTTTGATTCGTTTCTGATTCATTGACGAGAGACGACTTGACATCAGCTAAATCCCTCTCCGCCGAGGAGTTCTCGGAGATCTTCTCCTCCTGCTCCCCTTCGTCTTTGAAAGAGATCAGTTCATCGTTGGCGCCCAGATCGTCCCCTCCACCGCCGTTCAGCTGCGGCATTTTCCTCCTGGCTCACCCCACCAGCAGCAATTTTGCAAAAAGGGGACGGGGGAAAAAAGAAGAAAAAAAATAGAGGGGAATGGGGGGAAAAAAGGAAAAAGAACAGGGGAGGGGGGAAAGTTTGCACCAAAAAAAGAAGAGTCCAAGGTGAAAGTTTCTTTTTTCCCCTTCTCTTTCCTCCTGGGGAGGGGAAAAGAGGGAGGAGGAGGGGAGGGAAATGTCTCTTCTTTGCTCCTTTGCACCAGTGACTTTAGGCTTCTTCCTTTCCTTCTTCTGGATTTTCTCTTTCTTTCTTCCAGGGATCTGATCAGCGTGCAGTGCGCGCACACGCACTCACACTCGCGCACGCACTCACCAAAAATTAATAATAATAAAAAATATATATGGGGGGAGGGGGTCGTAGAAAAAAAATAATGCAACAAACAAACCAAAGAAGTCAGCTGTAACGGGGGGGCAGCCGCCGCGGATATTGGGAGCCTGTGCCGCTCGGATTTGAGTGAGTTGAAGTTGGACTGAGAGCTTTTCAGTTCAAAGGCGGCGCTGATTGACAGATAGAAAAAGGGGGATCGAAATCCGGAGGAACGGAGAAGTCTGGGATCCGGGATTATTGACAGGGAGCGAGAAACACACCAGGCACTTAATGAGATGCAGGAGGGGGCGGGGGCTCCCCGGTGACGTCTGCATAAATAAACAGGTCTGGGGCGCGGGAGGGGGAGGAGGCGGAGGCGGGGGAGGGGGGGGAAGTAGGAAACTAACAATGCTCCTTTTGGGCGAGGGAGCGCGCGCGGCGGGGAAGGGGCGCGGGCGCGGGGAGACAATGCGGGGCAGCGCCGGGGCGCGGGGCGCCGGCAGCGGGGGCGGGCGGCGGGAGGACAAAAAGGAGAGCAAATTGCAGCGTCCCGCGGAGCTGCAGGACGGGGCCGGGGGCGGGGGAGAGGAGCGGGGGGAAGAGCACCGAAGCGAGCGCCCCTGCCTCTGCTGTGTGAAAAGCGCCAACTTTTGCATAATAAAGATTATCAAACATATCGTCTCCGCGCAGTCCGGTTTCTCCTGAAGGATGTGTGAGCCCTTGTGATTTGTGTACATGTGACTGTAGGTGGGTTTTTTTTTTAAACCGTTAACATTTTTTCTTGCCGCTCGTTGGAGGTAAGAAACTCCAATAATAATAAACAGCATAATATAGTAAAAGCCTCTTTTTAAGCCATACTTGCTCCTTGCATTTATTATGGTTATAACACGCAGGATTAAAATGCAAGCTTACTCACCGAAGATCAGATATTTCCAAATTATTTTATAGCAACGCATAATACTTTTTGGTCCTTGACGTAATAAAAAAAAAAAAAAGAGGAGGAGAAGGAATGTGACTGCTAAGAAGTTAATTAGCATGGCAGGACGGAGAATGCAGGGCTCCGAGACTTGGGAAGTGAAAAGTTGTGGCGGTGGCGTAAACATCGCACTCTGGGAAATCAAAGCGAAAGTGCGAGAGTGGCTGGCAGAGCCGGAGCCCGGGCTCGGCGCCGCGACCCACGCGGGACCGCGCAGCCCCGCGGCGCCCGCTGCCGGGCGGCGGGGCCGGGGCAGAGGCTGCTTCGCTCGGGGGTCCGAGGCGGGGTTTGAAGTCACCAGCCGGAGCTCCGTCTGCTCAGCAACAAAATGGGGAGCAGAATAATGCGGATGCGAGAAATGGCATCTGTTACCCGAATATAACGTGCTGAGGAGAAGGGGAAAACAAATTGATCTTCTAGCAGTGACAAATTGTAACAATGGGCGAGTCAACTGGAAACTTTAACACGGGCAAGGAACAAAAGGGGGGAGCGAGGGGAGAGAGACGGTAATTTCAATGGGAATTAGTAAATTGCCTAATGGAAATGGTGTTAGAAAGCAAGGGACAGGCTGTACTGAATAATCCAAACATTCCTCAAGAAATCTAACCTGCTGCTCATACTAAGGGCCATTCAGCACATAGGGTTTCCAAAACAAAGCCAATTTGTCATGTAATATTTAGAGAGTTTGGGGGTTTCAGCTAAACTGTCTTCTATAAAAAGAATAATAAAAATCATAATACAGAGATCGACAAGGCTAACACGAATTCTCAGGCATTAAAAAGTTCACATAGAAATTTGCATACTAAAGGGAAAGATGCAGACAAAATAGAAATAAAAAAAATCACTGCAACTTACAACTTTAATATTAATCAGTAAAGCAGAAGTAGAGTGAAAGGAAGCATGAAAAGAAGTAAAACAAATGTGTACATTTAATCAGACAGGATTGCATAGGACACAAAGAACAGGGCTAATTAGTCTCAGCAGGTAGGGACTAACCTTCAGACTTCATAAATAAATAAGTCTGTGAACAATGTCTAAGTGGGAATATGGAGACAGAAAAGGGATTATTTCAAGACACCAAGTAAAAACATGAAGAATGAAATACTTCACTGTTAACTGAGTGTACAGATGGACTGAACAGTTTCTTTTTCTACTTGTCTTTCGACTAACTTGCTTTTTGCTCTTAGAGATTTTACTAAATAACTGTCTTTGGGCATGCACACTTCCCTTTCGCCCCTGATTATGTACTTACTGTCTTCGCTAACTAGTGGCTCACAGAGTGACACCTTTGCACATATTCTCCATTTCTGTTTGCCTTCTGATTTTTAAAATGACTTTATATCTCAGAACAATATGAGATTAGAAATACCAAATGTGACAGACTCCTATTTACTCTGCAGGACCATGTGTTATAATTTGATCCAAATGAACAAAAACAATTGCACAGTTTTGTTTTGATTTTTAAAGATCTTTTTACAATCTGCTGTGTGGAGGGTTTTTCTTTTTTTAACAAGTATACTTTTGCTTCAGTCCCAGTGTAGTTGCTTATTAAACATCATCAGTAAGTTGGTGTTCAAGACAGGCCCAGTCCTTGCCCCAAAGCGCTCACAGACCAAGAGCTTGATTCTGTAGAGCCTTACACATGCGAGTAGCATTGCTGACAGACTATTCACAAGGGCAAGGACACACTGGACCCCTCCTGCCCATCATTTTACTCACATGAGTAACAGTCTGTAGAGCCGAGCTTTGCGTTGTTCGTCCCAATCCCCTGTGGTGGTCCCTGGTGCAGGAGCCAGCCCTAGTGGCTTCTTGGCAAAAGGCTGAGCTGCTGCATCCCAGGTGTGGAAGGCACTGCATAGGGGAAGCCCCTTGCATTCACACAGCTGGAATTGTACCATTCTGTAGGACCACGATGAACCCATGGGAACCCTACAAAGGTTGAGGAAACTGCTTTGGAGCTTCAGGTTCTCTTCCTGCAAACTTCTAACTTTTCATTTTTTCAAACTGTAGCTTATACTTAGCTTGGTTTTGAAGTCCAGGCATTGTCAATAAGTACTAAAATGACATGGTTTAGTTAAGGTAGTACAAGTCACTTATGACAACTTATTTGTATCATTTTCCTTTCTGTAATAGTTCCGGTTCATGCTTGGGGGAAATGAGAGCTCTCAAAGGGTCAACAGCACCTGTTGAGTAGTGGGCTCTCAGGTGGTACCTTAGATAAAAAAAGTATGGCTTTTAACAGTGAAAGAAATACAATATTCGGAAAAAATGTCAAGCTAATCCACTGCATGAAACATGATTTATTGTTTTGATACCCGATTTTAAGCAACAGCTGGCAGGACAAAGCCAGGTGCTCTGAGTTCAATCTTCAAGAGACTTTTGTTTTCCTGTCAAAGCTGACCTATAGCGTAGATCAAGAAGTGGAGGTGCCTCTGTCCAAGCCGTTGTAACTCTCACAACTTGGTACAATATGCCAGATGCTGAGCTTGCTGTAGGCTGAGCAATGGGTTTTGGTTACAGAGAGCGGTGTCACCATTTTACACAGAGGCAGTTGGTCCCAAGAATCCTGCAAGGTCTCATAAACAGAAAGGGCAAAAAAGCATGTGAAGTTTGCTTGCCAGTTCACATAGCAATGAACCAGAGAGGGAAAAGGTTGACCAAGGGCAGCCAAGGAAATTTATTGTTTTATGAAAAATGCTTTGGAATCTTTAATGTTTCACCAGAGGCCCAAGTCCATATTAGAGAAATATGGTCTGCTAACTGCCAGCTGGATCTCCTAGCTGATGTTTACATATCTGGGTGAGTCACCCGTTTTCACGGTCTTCTCCAAAACGTCCCAGTGTAGGTTGCAATATGTAAAATTGAAGTTATTTATTTTGGAAAGATAAAAGGACTTTGGTTGACCAGGCTGGGATTTCAGTCTACAGCTCAAAGGAGTCCGTATGTTTACAAATAATCTTGGATCATTAAATCTGCTCAAAATGTCAAAAAAGATTTCAATATTGAAAAGGTTCCAGTAACACGAAGCAAACACATCTGCCCAGTGCCTTACCAGTGCTAGCTCTCCAGGGTTAGCAACGAGGGGACTTTTTTTCTAGGTCAGGCAAGATGATAACATGAAAACACAGAAACCATCGCTCCTTTTCTGCAATCATTGCATTGACCAAAATAAACATGTGAAAATTCAAGAGAGCTATAAAACAGGAAAATACCGACAAAACAACCAGATCGTGGTGCTACTCCTAGATTTCCCTGTGGCTTTATATTTTGTCCGTGCTGGCCAGGTCACAGTCTGTTGTTTGAGCAATGGGTGTGGGTTTTCCATCCCCACTTGACAGAGAAACATTGGAAATAGAAATACCAAAAGACCTTGTATGTTGTTTATTTGTTTTTATCCTCATAACACAGTCTAATGTCTTTAAATCTATATTCTGCTTCCCAGCACTATAGATCAGTAGGAACATGCTTCCCTTTTAGCACTTAAAACATCAGTTTACCTCTTGCTTTTGTTAGAGATATTTTTACCTAATAATAAAATGGTTAATGGGTAGAAATATGCATTCATGCAGAGATTATTCACACTTTATCATGAGGTGATACCAAGTACTATAGGAGTGTATGACAAGAAATAGGCTTCTGAAATACAGAGCCCTCCATAAATATACCATTTTTATTGACAACATGTATTTTAACCCTAATAGTAATGGAAGAAATCCAATAAATGAAACATTTACTGCATAACTTGCCTTATTTTCGGGTGGTGTCTGATTCCTTTCTAGCTGTCTCTAGAAAATGTTTTTAGCCTAATTTGCTCCCTAGAAATTTCACTCACTAGAGTTATACATCTATGACGTTTTATTGCCTGAAGCCAAGTCTGAATAAGAACTTTCTTAAGATATACTTATCCTAATGCCAGTCTACAAGAACAGGGCTGCTTTAGTTTGATTTATTTGTGCAACACTGATACATGTGCACCTATATAGCTGGTCATTGCCACAGACTGGATCTAATATTTCCAAACAGAAAAAAATAAGCAAAAACAGCAAGTACAAAACAGTAATAGCCATGTTCATTTATAAATAGACACTGTTAAACTAATCACGCATAGATTTGTATTTGTATGTCTCTGTTTTCCAAACCAACTAAAATAGTAATCCATTATATTTACACAATACTCTTACACAAAAAGACTTGAGTGTAGGTGTATATATGTATATTCTCACAGACAAACAGCAAACACTAGCTGGATGCAGTATGCTCCTACTATCTAAGAAATACACGATGGCATGCAAGGAGCTGGAGCGCGGAGGTCAGTCAGTGCACTGAGTGCTCTCCGCTGCCTGGCTGTTTCCCGGTGCTCCCCTACCTGTTGTCTTTGGCATCTACTTGGGCAGCCAGTGCTTTGAAGCAAGGACCCTCCTTTTGTTCAGTGTTTGTGCTGGGACACTGCTCCCTATACAGAGCTTGTGGGTGCTGTTGCAATACAGATAATAAAGTGATAATAATCCATGGTTGCACTAATGCCGCTTCAGCGAGGGTGGTCTTGTAGGTAAGCTATGGTTGAGAGCAGATGGTGGTAAGCAATGAAACTAGCAGGCTTTAAGCCATGAGCATGCCCTCAGCCAGAAGTGATTGCCCTTTCAACTGACACACAGTAATTAGCTGTGTATGCATTTGTAGTCTGTTGCAATACGAGGTAAAAGGGATTAGTTTTGCAATGGTCTAGGAACATGAACATGCGCCAGCTGCATTCCAGCTGTGGGGGTTCTGGCTAATGGATGGTAATAGCCGGCATAGGGTTAGTAACTTTTTAAAATAATGAAGCTTAACAATATAGGATTGTCTGATCATATCATAAAATCACAGAACCATTCAGCTTGGAAGGGACTTGAAGACATCTCTAGTCCAGCTTCCTGCTCAAAGCAGCATTAACATTGAATTCTGATCCGGTTGTTTAAGGCTTTGTCCAGTCAGGTTTCAAAAACCTCTAAGGACAGCAATGAAACAACTAGGAATTATTCCTTCCCAGGTGCAGGACTTTGCATTTGTTCTTGCTGAAATTCATAAGGTTCCTGTCAGCCCATTCCTCCAGCCTGCCTCGCTCCCTCTGGATGGCAGCCCTGCCCATGAGCATAGCAACTGCTCTCCCCAATTTGGTGTCACCTGCAAATTTGATGAGACTTCCTCCAGGTCATTAGTACAGATGTTACACAGGACAGGTCCCAGGGAAGACTTCTGCAGCACTCCACTTGTCACTGACATTCCAGTACAGTTCAACCCATTAACCACTACCCTTTGAGTTTGACCATCCAACTAGTTTTTTTTAACACATCTAGCTGTCTACCCATCCAGACTATAACATCCTACCTTGGATGCCGAAGTCTGCTCTCCTGAAGTCTAGGGTCTGTACTCTGCTATTTGTCTTCTTCACTCTCATTGGCATTTGTTTCATGGTCACTACAGCCGAGGCTGCCATCGATTATTATATTCCTGAGCAGTTCTTCCTCATTTGCAAATAGCTTGTTGGGGAGATAGTTGCCCCCAGTTGGCCCACACACCATCTCTGTTAAGGAGGTTTCCTCAATATTCTCCAGCGGCCTCCAGGACTGCTTGCATCCTGCAGTGTTGCCCTTCCAGATTAAATCTGGGAGGTTAAAGTCACCCCATAGGACCATGGTCTGTGATCTGGAGACTTCTTCAAGTTACTTAAAGACTTCATCCACCTCCTCACCCTGACTGGGTCGTCTGTAACAAAATCCCACCATGGTGTTACCCTTTCTAGCTTCTCCTCTTGACCCACAAGCTCTCAACCAGCCTGTCTCCTGCTCACATACATTTGTACTGCTTCTTCATGTAAAGGGCATCCCTCCTGCTTTTCTTCCCTGCTTGTCTTTCCTAAAGAGCCTGTATGACTCCATCACAGAGCTGCAGCCATACAAGCTATCCCACCACATCCCAGCTGAGCTATCCCCAGTCCGTAGGCAAGGCAATGCATTTCCCTGTGCCTCAGTTTTCTTCCCGCTGGTCCAGTTAGGATTCATGCTTTTCTGTGTAGACACTGTTTCTTGCCCCATGTTTTTTCTTGTCCCTAATGCTTCTGATCTTCAGAGCAGCCTATGGCCACCGTCATCATGCACTCAGTAAAGGTGGATGGAGGCTGACTACAAGAACATAGTTTGGACCTAGGATAGGATATTTTAATTTAGGATAGGAAGTGAAAGAGTATTGTGTTTCCTGTAAGGTCAAAGTTAGCATCCAGCTTAGACCTCAGCCATGTCTGCAGACCGACACCTGTGCTTCCACAAGAAGTGCACTGCTCCCAGCAGTAACTGAGGGCATGAACGTGGATTTTCATCATATACAAAACACATGCGAACGTAAGCTTTGTTTTCTTTGAGTTAGCGGGTTTTTTTGTGATATTTTGTACAGAGCCAGCACTGTGCCTGTTGCAAACAAGCTCCTGCCACAAAAAGTTTACAATCAAATTAATTAACAATTGATCTAATCAGAGAATAAAGAAAATAAAATAATTCTCAGGCAAATCCTTCTTAACTTCTCCTTTAAAAAAAGTATTGATAGATAGATCAGTCCATTTAGAACAGAAGCATTTACTGCCTTTTACTATTTCTTAGTGAATCAGTTTCTGACTAATAATTTTTCTTTGAAGGTTATTTTGGCATTTCCTTTCCTTCCACTGGCTCCTGAAGCTTATGTCTTTCTTATTCTCCTTGTCATTTGGCAAAGGCCTCCTAACTACATCAAGTAGTTTTAAGTCAGTCAAGGAGTAAGATAGACAGAGTCCTGCTGAAGGAACAGAGCAGTCTCTCTCTCTTTGTAAAATATGCTGCCACTTAGCAGCAGACAGAGGTTTTTCTTGCAACAAGGAATCTGGGCTAGTGCATACCAAAAGAGTGGCACTGGAGACTTTTGTGGCTGGCTGTTGTTTCAGGCACATGCAGTCTTTACATAGCCTGAGGGCATAAATAAGCAGACAGGAGGGAATGGACAGACCTTCCTACAGTACAATTAGGTGACAATGAGCTATCCAAAACAATCAGGATAGCAGCAACATCAAGTGCACTCCCTCCCTCTCAGGAGTGCTCCCAGGATTTATTGCATCAGAGCTCCTGTCTGCTGCTGGTGTCTCTAGATAGTGTCTCTGGAGAGGCACAGTTGGCAGGCACACAGGGAACAGGGGCCCTTCCCAGAAGCTTACTGCAGTCTGAGCTCCCTTCCCTTGATTCAGGATCCCTAGAAACATGGAGCAGAAGAGAAGGACTTGCAAGCATTTGGGCAGGGGGGCAGGGGAGGGTGGGCATGATAATTTAACAGAGGTAATTCCAAACATTCTTCATCTACTTGGTTGGGGAATAAGAGACAATAGATCTTGGGACCTTTCTGCTCTGGTTCTTCAGGCCAGTCTTTCTTGACTTATTTCCTTCTGCAGAAAGGATGCCTCTGCAAAAGGGAAGCCAGGGAACTGATCTCCTCCCAGTTTCCTGGCTCTTCCATCTAGGCTTTCCGGATCTATGAACTCCTTTCAAGGACCCAAACAGCTCTGTTGTGCAGGTGAGAGCTACTTGGCCCTGAAGAGATGAGAGGCTGGAATTTCAAACCAAAAGACAGCTATAAGATCCTGATCAGCTATAAGATCCTGATCAGCACCTGCCTCACAGAAAACCCACCATCTTTGTATTTGAAGGCATGTGGTAGGTATAAAACTCAGTTGGAGGCATTTCTTCCTAATTAGAAAGGATGAAAGGACAAAGGTGGCTCCTGCATTAACAGGCAGAAACACAGTGTCTTTCCATCTACTATTTTGCTTGATGCACAGGTCTATCATACACAACCCCTTCGTTTACTCATTTTGCAAGAACCCATTGTTGTACAAAAAAACACTTTAGCTCTTCAGGCAACAGTGGCCTTAGGACATCTCCTGGATCTGTGGGGAGACATAATCTGGCATTCAAGACATTGTGGTAGAATTGGCATCTCCACTCCTGCCTGAGGCACTATCTTCTCTCTCTCTTTGCTTTGCCAGCCTTTCTTAGCTTAGCCTCCACTACAAAGGCAGGGAACTGAGGCAGAATAGCAAGTCAGTAATTTTTATACAGAGGTCTGCAGAAGAGCAAAGAGATCATATAAGTCAGAATAACACTGGTCTTTAGATTCATTTGGTGGCTTGGACTCAAGAAGTAAGGTCCAGCTGGTCCTGGGAGAATTGTGCACATTGCTATCTATATACACATGCCCTCTGGCTCGTTCTTTTTGTCCATCTGGCCAAAAACAATCTATGTCCAGGCAGGAGTTGAGAGCATAGCTAAAATAATACATGTGACCCATTTGTGCATAACTTACTAGGGCACTGTGAGAGCTATATGATTTATTACTGAAACTGCCTGTTGCAGTACTGGACAATTACAGGAAAGTTCATAAGGCACTGGTACAATCTTGGAACAAATATGTCGTCTGGTCTCAAACCAGAAGACAAAAAACAGGTTCAGTTTTCAAAACCTGAAGACTGGTGAACTCTCACAGTTCCCTTTCAAAGGACAACCAAGAGCTGGCAGAATCTAACCTTAAGATGTTCCTGTCTGGACAACTCGGCACTGTCATCGGTGATTATCTATTGCCAATTAAGAACATGCAGGAAGTTTCCATATAAACCCATCTACTCGCCCCTTTGTGTCAGCTACATGACATGCCCAGAAACCCAGTTACACCATTTAGGTCCTGTGTGCATGAATCTGTTACCAAAATCAATGAGATATTTTTCTGTGCACAAAATTATATATTTACATTCGAAAATGCAGATAATAAGCTCTTTTGGCAAGGCTGTCTATTTTTACTAAGTGTATGCACAATGTTTAGCAGAACGTAGCAATGTAGTTTTGATTTAGGACAAAAATAAGAAAGTGCATTTTTTCCCTGCAAGCAGATGTTGTTTGGATCTAAGCACTACTTTAATACAAATAAATAAAAGCAAGATTTTTAGGAGACTATTATGATCCTCAGCTTGGAGATCCTGTATAGCACAGGTCACTGAATTTCAACAAGTGGCTCCTGCCTCAAGCCTGTCATTTCTAGCTGAGCTACAGGATTTCATTTAGAGTGAAATCTAGTCTGGCTTTAAAGACTTCATGTCAGAAACCCCCTGCCACTGTAGACAAGTTTTGTTCCAATGGTTGTTAATTACCCTCCCTGGAAAAACTGCACCACACTTCTATTTCAAATACATCTACCTCCAGCTTCCAACCAAGTAATATTATAAAACAGTATCATCTTGTATTGCCCTTTCATCATCAGTGGTTTCCACTTTTTCCTGCTATTCTGTTGTCCATGACTGAGTAGGTCCCCCTATCTTTGGATTCATCCCACTGGCATCAGCGGGACACAGCAGGCAGAGGGCTCTGTTCATATTTTGCCAGTGCAGGATAAGGCAATGACGACAGGCTGACTTGAAGACCACCTTCAACAGTAACATGTCAGAGAATATTTTGTCTCTCCTGACTTTAAGCTGGCCATCTAAGTTTCCTGTATACTTAATGAAGCAACACAAACATCTCTAGAAGGTGACTCATCCCAGCTAGCTAAAATACTGATTCCACAATGACATGACTCACCTTCCTAGGGCACTTGTTGTGCCCCATTGACTGTTGAGAGTGCCTAAATGACTGGTGTAGACTATGCACCTAAGTTTTAGATGCCTAAGAGCTGAACCCTGCTTTTAATAAAGACGCTTTATAGAATGAAAGAACTGTTAATGACAACAGAACCAGTGTCTTTGTTTGTATGGCCACACTTATGGTCTAGAGCATTAAGCCAGTTTACAGTGCACTTCTGTTTGCAATCCCCAGTTGAAATCCTGACCGCACTGAAAGCAGGGAGACTTGTCACTGAATTCAAAGGAATAAGAACGTCAACCTATATACGACAGTTTCAGAAGATTCAAATATTATTGGTTCCAAGCATAAAAAACCCTGAGTCCATTCCTGCCATAACCGTAAGATTTCCTTTCAAAGAAATGAAGCTGAAAAACAGTTTGGGTTGTTTTTAATTTCATTCTAGTGCCCTCGCCTTTGAGGTGCATATTTTCAAGCTTTTTCCTACAAGACCATGAGGTATAGACATTTCCATTTTTTTAATAAAGAAAGCACAGAGACTCAGAGAGACACACATCCAGGGACCGTGGTTTTAAGAAAAATGCCAAGTATTGTGACATTGGAGATACAGTCTCTGGAACTGGCACCGACATTAATTCAAGAGACTATATGATATTCTAGTATAACTCTGACCAGAACTCTTAAAAGTATCTGTAAAATGTTTCTGGATTTGTTTCTTTTAACACAGTCCACCTTTGTTTTGTTTTGCCTTTTAAAAGATTTATTATGCTTGATTTTCATCAAAGAGATATGTGAAGTTAATTTCATCTTACTCTCTTCAGCTACATTCCTCAAAAATGGAAGTAAGTACCATCGGACAAACCATTACCCCCCAGATAATCAGTGGTTCTCTTCTTCCTCTGTTCCGGAGGCCCTCTTTGCCTCTGGAGCAGTTTGAATGGAGGATTATAAAAAAGGAGAGGTTTTTTTTTTTTTTTAAATCCACCTTAACTAGAATGTCCCAATTTATTCCAGACTGCTATTGTAGACAAGGAACGGACACTCAGCATGTTGTAGCACACACTTCAGCAAGACCAGCTAGTACATCCTAAAGCACCGCTTTCCTTATCTACACTAGAACGAGTCACTCTGAACGTACTAACTATGCTAACAAAAACAATCTAGACTTACCTCAGAGTGTGCATGGGGAACTCTCACACATCACATGGCAGGGCACAAGGAATCAAACTTTAACAGTGATATAATCTCAACCTCACATTCACAAGTTTATAGTTTAGGAGCAAATAAGTAAAAACAGATGATTTTAACAGTTCCATGGAAAGTTTGTTCAATTTGTTCAACTTCTGATCTTCACTTACTGGGCCATCCCGATTTTTTAGCTCTCCAGCGGCAATGTAGTCTGCTGTGGAAGATAAGACCTATACTAGCAATGCAAACAAACAGGGAAGAAATAGCTTTGGCTGAAATTTTTTAAGGCTTCATATATCATAAACGAGCGCTTCCAAAAAAAAAAAAAATACAACCTCTTTAATGCAGTGATTTTTATATCATCCAAAGAACAGGAAAAGAAGCCTGATTACAGCTGAAAAAGTCAGGTACTGCTGAAAATACAGCAACAGATTCGTCCTGAATCCACACTGTAGGCATGCACTCCTCCATTAGCAAGAATCACTTCAAATCATCGTGGATCTCTGTGCCCACTATTCCTGCTGACAGATATATTGCTGCTTAAGAAGAGCGGAGGTTAACAACTGCGTCTGGAAATACAGTGTCCCAGGCAAAGTTTCTGTCTCTAGGGGTGTTCTTGGGGAGACAATGATTCTGTCTGTCCTTTTGCTAGCACTTTTGCAAAATGGAGGTATTGCGGATCTAATGGGTAAGGGGGTTGTAGCTTAATTAACTCATAAGTTTAATTGTTGCAGAAAATGTTTTCAGTCTACGGCCTACAGACTCCCGCAGTCTGCTGGCTACCTTTACCAAAAAAGGGTTAAGGAAAAACAGTTCACGGATGATATGTAGCAACCTTTGCATATGGAAATTCGAAAGGGGGCCATGCTTTTCATAGGAAATTTGTAGGGGTCCACAAATCAAAAAAGACTGAAAAAAACCATGGCTCAGATCTCATCTGTTCAGATGAAAGGAACTGCTGAAGACTGAAGTGTAGGTATGTATTAATATATCATGATATTGCAACTAAAGAGCATTATACAGCAGCACAATATTATAAAATAGTTCTATCCATTTAGTCTCATAGGGGTATAGCATAAAAATATAAGAAATCAAGCCAGACTGAGCTATTTACTTGTATCTATCTCTTGATTTCTGAGAAATGCTTTATTTGTAATAGATGGTTATTAATCTTTTTAACAATTTTGTCCTCGGAATTTTTAATAACAGGTAGAAAACTGCTCCACATACAGACTTGACCTAAGAGTAATAGCTGTGTACGTTGGAGGAAGCACTGAAGTCACGTAAGGCATCTTAATATGAATACATGTATTAGAAAATATTGCACAGATGTAATGTAGCCCCCAAGTGTAAAACACACACTCTCTCTCTCTCCCTCCCTCTCTCCCCTATCTCTTTTTCACTCACACTTCCTCCCTGCATTTGATAAAAACTAAAAATAAATCCGCTTGTTGCTAGCCCTATATGAAAGCAAAAATATGTATATATATATTGCAGGGGCTAGCACCAGAGGATGAGTATCTTTTGGGGAGGGAGATAATAGGATTTTTTTTATATATATCAGCAAAAAATATTGGAGGTAGATATCTGTGCAGTTGCTGAGCTTTTGTGTTCTGGGGCTAGGAGACTTGAATATTATTAAGGGATCAGTCGCAAAGTGCATCAATCTGGCATGTACTAGAGCCAGATATCTATTTGCCAGGAACTGGAAAAAAAAAATCTCAGCAGGCTTGCTGTTGAAGAATGGTGGACATCGCTTTGATTTGAGAAAGCCCTGGCATGGATATCTTCCTGGATATGGATAACATAATGGACTTTGGGGAACCTATTAAGTCACCGCCCCCATGACTTGGTAGCAGCTCTGGATGTGAATTATACAACTCTGGATTGATGTGTTAAGGACTTAACGATTTCTGTCTGCAACATTTCCAGCATCTGAGTAAAGTGTTGGATTACTTTTTTTTTTTTTCAGTCGGATGGCCAATTGTACTATGCTGTTTTTTTTAAAAACCTTGCAAGTAAAACAAAGTATAAATTAAAAAGGGGATGGGGAGAGTGACTGTGAGTGTGCGTGTGTGATGCACTGCATTTAATATTCCTCCAGAACAAAGTCACACTTGAAGGCCTGGCTTCTTTATTTATACTGTTTGTTTATGAGATCCAGGAATGCTTGTTTTCATCATGGAATAATTTTTGCCGTGGCTTCAAATGAAAATATGTATTCACTAAAAACAGAAAATGACTGGGAGCTCACCACTGCACTGAGAGGCCCATTCAGACTCGCAGTAACCCAGCACCCAAGATCTAATTACAGATTCATCAGGCACACTCTTTTTGATTGGCTTTGGTCAAACTGAATTTGGGATAGTTCTTGTAGAATTCATCTATAAAATACAGGTGCATACAACAAATATGTTGTTTTTTAATACCTACAGTGAATTGCTAGTGATGCTGAATGACAGGTGTTTGCAGTTAGGGTGAATGAAGACATTTGACACTTTTGCTGGTCCTATTTATTTTTAGTATAAGAATTTTTTTCTTGATGACAGGATTTGGATTGATTATTTGAGGGATTCCTTCCAGTTCAATCACATGTGTTCATGGTGAACATTATGTCTTTATCTCCTTATAAAGTCAAAGCTCATGGAAGTCTCACTGCACATGATATTCAAAACACAATGGAAGGCTACTTTCTGTAGTATCTTTTACATAAAATAATATTAAGAACAGCTAAAGAAAAAGAATAAATCAAGGAGGATTACAGGCTCTGAATATTTGCTTATAATGTGAACAACTTTTAAAATTGATCTGTGAATACTTTGCCTCCTATCGCTGACCTCATGGGCCATTATTTCTTATTTCATCCCACACAGACCATCTCTTAGTCATAATTGTATCACATATGAAAAATATACTATTTGCCTATGTGAAAAAGTAGCATTGGTAAAGTACTGGTGTATTTTAAACTTGAACCGTTTGCCCTCTTCTCCTCTAACAGAGAACCAGGCTGCCTGTAGGAGCATCAGGAAGTTAAGGATTGGAGTTGACATGACACAACATGACAGCTCCCAAACTGAATGTCTGTCCACACTCCACAGACCACTGGGTGTATATATCTCGGTGTGGGAACCCATTTTTTTATAGCAATAGCCAAAAAAGGTATGTTTACAGGTGAATTTTGAAAAGAGATGACTGAGATCCTGAGGAAGATATGTGAAGGCTTTTTGAAGCAATACAAGCTTCAGTCGGAAAAGCAATGGTTCCAAGAATGGCAGTATTTTGTGACGGGAAAGAAATAAGGTACAGAGAGAGTGGGAGAGGGGATCTTGGCATTTTACATTTTAGACTGCTCAGCTTCCAGACAGGTGTGATTTACCCTGCGGTTACTTCCCGACAGCATCATAGAAAAATCAGTATCATGTGCAAGACAAAAAATTGAGAGACTTACTCTGCATGATTACAGATGTATCAGCAATTGGCTCAAAATGAAATCATAACCAATTGCAGTTATAGCATGTAGGCAATGAGCATGGTGATTGTGCTTATAAAAGCATTGGAAAGTAGCTTTCATCACTCACTCCTGGCTGCCATTGTTGGCTGAAAAAAATCAGAGGACATTTTGTTGTAAAAGAGTTACTCTAAAAGTCTCTTGTCTGCTGTCACTCCAACTGTTCCCTCTTCTGAAACACTTGGTGCACTGGGTGCAAGCACCAGGAGGGATGTAATGGTCTTTCACGAGGATTCTTTAAGGCTTTCAGGGCTAACACCCATAATTTCCATGAAGAACGAAGGAACTGTAATGAATGCTTATAAACTCAGGCAGGAGTGGGGCAATCTGCTAGTCACAAAAAGTATCTGGCATTTTAAAAAGAGGCAGTTTCCTATCTTGTCCTGTCACAGGGTCACTGAAAGTCAGAATCTGAAAGATCTTATCCAGATCGACTTTCCTGAGCACTGTGGAAGGGATGGGTAGTGAGTTAGCTAATCCTGCCCTCCGCACATTATGCAGCCAGCGAGAAGGGCAAGCACTCCAGCGGGAGGGGATACCATCCAGGCAGCTTTCGGAGAGGTGGCTGTTCCAGTAATAAGGATGAATGCCTGAATACAGTGCAGCACCTGTGATAATGACTCTTTAAAACCATCATGTCTAAACATTCTTCTCAGCCTTCCAAAAACACAACATTCCATTCCACAACGGCCAAACAATGCCGTTCAGCACAACGTGTCTGAGCAAGAAAGCCACATATTCTTCTTGCATGTTTTTTTTTTCTTTTTTGTCTTTTTTGGTAGATAATTCTATTTTCTGTTTGATTTAAGAACATATTGTAAAAGGGCCACTCTTTACAGCAAAGGGACAAGTCCTGCAAACCTTTACACATGCGATTTTAATAGGTGTAGATACGTGAGTACGGATTAGTAACGCTCAGCCCTTGCTCAGCATTAGTGCTCAGGCTCAAGTTATGTTCTTGCTGTGAATTAGCAATGAGATGCAAAGCCTTTTGCCTCTAGGGCTATGGTTCAAATGCAGCCTGGGTCATTGGTGGCTCTGTGTAAAATGAGGGGGCTGTTTCAGTCCAATTTCACCCTCTCCCTGTTAAAAGACAGCAGAGAATTCAAGGTCAGAGTGATCTCAGAGTCTCTCATCTTATTATGAATTGCTATTTTTGACTTACTATACTATACTGCACTATAGAGCCTAGAGACTTCTGTCAAGAGTGGGGCCCACTACACTAGTTACTGTAAAAATACATACAGCTCAACTTATTTACAAATAAGAGACAGGACAGGCAATCGTGAAAGGGAAAGACAAGCACAAAAAAGTGAAATGACCTTCCCACAGGACAGTAGCAGTGCCCAGAGCAGAGCCCATCTCTTGCAAACCAGACCATACTGCTTCCTTCCGTAGAGGCAGACACTTAGGTCGCCGGTAAAACAGTGACAAGAAACTTGTCCTTGGACTCTAGCTGTTCAGTAGGTAGCCTGCATGACTGTCAGTTTTATGGTATTTTTTAATAAGGTTGGGATAATATGAAAGAAAGTGTATGACAGATGAAATGCATTAACCACAACAACATTAATGGATGATAATGTATACAGTAGATCATTTTATCACACCATTTACATGTAAGTTTGTTTGGTGTATTATCTTTGACACAGTGGAAGACTCATAGATCAAGAGAATTGGTGTAACCCAATTTCGTATGTTTTGTTGGATCTTCGAACAAAAGTGGATGCATTTTGAGTATACATTAAGCAACTGCAGCATGAAGTACTTCCTTACGACACCTGGTGCTTACTTTTATGGCTTATTTTGTCAGATTGTTTCTTCTATTCAAAGATTAATTTTCCCACTTGCTGAATTTGTTAAATCTTTGAACATTTCAGCCAACGAAAAGGTTTTCAGATCTCAACTTTCTGAGGATTACACGTAACAGAAAGGGCACTACTCAGTCAGTTCAGATAGACTTGTCTGAAATCCACTATTTACCTAAACAACAAAGATGATTTTTTTATAAAGAAGAGTCCAAAACTAAATACGTGCCCTCACTTTCAGACATGCCAACTCTGATTAAATGAGTATCAAGCTCATGCACTTATGAAAATGCTATTCTATCTTAATTTTATTTCAAAGAAAAGGTTGGCTCACATGTGTAATTTGAAATCAAGATATAGGCTGTTGTCTAGTAGGAGAAAGCTCTTTATAGATTTGACATCACTTTGTAAAGCAAGAGATGCCATTCTGCAACACTTGCTTGGAGATCAGCTAGCTACAGCAGATCAGTGCTCTGCAGACCACTGAATGGGACCCTCCATTCAAGTCTCTCCCCTCATCCGTTGCAAAGCTGCTCCCTAACACAGGTGTGTCCTTATGCTAAACTCAGCATAATTCATAACATTTTTATCAGTCACTTCCCTTGGTAGATGATGACACAAAGCAAACTTTCTTGGGAATTTCTATGTGCCTAAATTAGAGATTAAATATTAGTATCCTCAAAGTGTTCCAAAATTCAGCTTGAGCTGAATGTCACAACTAAAAACTAGCATAACAGGAGGATAAACCAAAGCACCAGATCCAGCATCCCATCAGTGAAGGACACAATGATCTGGATGAAATCCAAGCTTTGTGCTGTGGGTCAGGTATAAATTCCTGAAAGCTACCTCTTGGTTGGCCAGACTTGATAACATCAAGACTAGCTTGAACACACTCAAACACACAAAAGAATTTCAAGTTTAAAGCTCCAGTTACTGCAGTCCTTTGCCAATATATTGTGATTTGGGACATTCTTAAACTGGAAGCAGTACTCTACTGGAATATACCTAGCAGGCTTTTATTTCTCTGAGACTTCCAGTCCCGTCTGGAAAATCCAAAAGCCTCACATACCTTTATAGGACTAGACTCTGCCTGACACAGGATATGAGTAGCATGGCACATATGTCCACATGTGGCATTACAGAGGGTACTGGGACAGGAGATGGATGGTCAGCAGAGCTAGTTGCAAAGCAGCTCCAGCCTTGCTTACACGCTCTCTGGAGCGGCAGTGAGCTGAGGGAAGACTGGCTGCGCTCTGTACGCAGGGCTCTGCCTCTGTAGTGCAACGGGCCTGCTCGTGGTTTGGAAAAAGCCTTCAATGTTCTTCATGTTCATTCTTAAAAACAAAACAAAAAAAAAACAAAAAAAACCTTTAAAAATAAAATAAAGCCCAGACAAATGGACAAAAAGGCAAGACAAATACTTAAAGAAAATGAAAGGAATGAAAGGTATTTTTTTTAACTATGTCCCCAGTACCTTTTTTCCCCTCAACTAAGTTACATTTCTTGATTCTCAAGAACCCCCCTCCTTAATGAGGTAAAACATCAGATTATGAAGAGCATTTTTAATGAGAATTCAGGGACATTTCTGGGTTGGTTGAGAAGTATGAAAGTATTTAACCTCAGTTCAATGGACTGCCCTTTATTAACATTTGCCTTCTAGTGCCACTCACATAACTGCCCTTTCACAAGCCCCATCTCAACCATTTGGTACTTATAACTTGGTTTTAGCCAGAGGGTGCATTGCAGAATACAAATCAATCATCAGCTTTATTTCTTGTGACTAAAAGATTTCATAGACTGTATCTTTGTGGAAAAAGCTACTTCTAAGAAAATGGGTCTTAGTGATTAAAATGTGGCCATTTTGCTCCTCATACACCAATAAAAGACTAGCAGAAAAAGAAGAGTTCAAAAGACCATTCAGTGAGTTATATGGCATTAACGGTGCGGAACACCTCAGCTCTCAATTAGGCACATACATATGTAAACAGGACTTCTATCAAACACTGTACCTCATCAAAGATTAAACATGTCTTTAAAGAATGGGAATGCTGCCATGCTAACACCTTAGCAATATAGACTAAGCAGCAGGACAGCTGGCTTTCCCATCAGTTTGTCACAAACCCGCCTTGGAAACATCGTTGTAGAAATGTGAGAGGTTCCTGGGTTCTCTTCCATCAGTTTCTCCAGGTAAGCTGCCAGTGTACCATCTATTGCCAATTCTAGTGGTGCTTTTGTGATGTGGACACTTGCCCATTAGGAAATGGATTGAAGCCACCCATGTACTTTAAATATGCCATTGCGTAAGCTCCAAATGCTAATGACAGTTAATCACACAAAGTCTGGACTGGAATCCTGTAGGAACTGTATCCATACTACACCTACTACCTTTGAGTTGGTCAAGGAAATTAATGCAAACCGTATGAAAAAAACTCATGCAATTTTGATATTCATATGAGATAGTAGAGACTCTTCCCAAAGACTCACTTTCAGTCGAGCGTATTAGGCTGGATTCCCATCTGTGGAAGAAGGGAGAGCTGATACCAGGCAAGCCTCTAGCCTCATGTTCTAGAGAGCTGTCATTTCCAGACCATTGTGCAATGTTTAAACCAACACTTTTGACAGTAGGGCATAAATTCTCAGGCACTGTGATGATAAAATCAGTCTGCAACCCATAGGGTGTACACCAGACTCTGTCCCTCAGCCATGGGACATAGAATGTTCGTAAAGAAAAAGCTGTTTTTACAGGGCTCTTCCCTTGCTGATCCCCGCTGTGTCTGCTGCCAGCATCCATTAACATCCCACTGCAGTATGCAGACACACTGTACCTGGTATGTTTGGACGCGCAGCCAATGCTCGCCCAGCTTGGGCATGCCAGAAACATTCAAAAGCAGTCAAGCAATAAAAAGAGAAAGAACGTTCATTAGGAAGCACAATTGAAGAGTTACAGATTCCTGTAGAGCAGCACCAGGTTTTCAGGTTGAATCCTTGTGTTTCTATTTCAGGTCTCATTTTACAGACATCAGCACAGACAGATTTGCAACATGTCGCAGGTCAGAAGAAGCCAGTAGATTCCTGAACTCCTTGATATCAATGCAAGTTTTGCTGCTGGCTTTCATGTAGCCAGGATTTCTTTCCATTTTAGATCTGGATTAACTGAGGTTCACTATTGCAAAATAAAGGCAGTGCACTATCCTCAGTTTCAGCAACATATCTCATGGTCTAAAAGCATTATAGCAGAAATACAAGATTTAGGGCTTGCAGACCTCAACCAATGCTGTGGGAACAAATGAAGCAATAAGTGTAGCTTATGAGAAATGCAAAGCAGTTTAACGATAACTGTCTTTATCAAAAGAGAAGACCCATCTGGAAGCCTGTTGAATATCAGCTATTAGAATTGGGTGCAGTCTTGCGGTCTTGAATATATAGAACACTCTGCTAAGAGGAATTTCAGCATGACATAAAGAACTTGCGGTTTTTTGTTTATTTGTTTGCTTATTTTGGTGTTTTCAGTTGCTCATCTGAACTGCAGAATTCAGTTTTTGGTAGTCATGCTGTCTTTAGTCCCACTTTTCTGCCCAAACCTTAGAATAGCATACACTAAACAAACAAACAAACAGACACACACACACACACACACACACACACACACACACAAAACACAAAGTCTGAAGTAAATATGTCAAGGAAGAAACTGGTCTCACCTCCAGCATTCAGTCTTCCACTGCTACGTCTCCAATGATAAAAAAGGAAAGACAGTAGCTCTGGTTCTTAGCATTAGCAGAATATTTCACATAAATAAATTTGGGGAATTTTTTGTTCACTTGAAAGACTCTCTCATTTTATCAATAAAAAGAAAGTACAATTTGCTTTGGCCAGTCAAGTATAACATTATTTTACAGTTCACAACTAGCTACATACAGGCTCTAGTAAATGCAAAAGGATCTGTTCATTAACACAATGCAAAAGTTTAAGCAATCACAACTTGGCAAAATCTCTTGGTCCAGGTCTCATTAGACTGGGAGTTCAAATTCCCCTAAAAGCACAAAGTTGAAACAGACAGCTTGCCTCCTACAGCACATCAGCTCTTTCTTTGTACAGAGAGTGTTACAGGGGAATGATTAAATGGAGTAGGATTCTTCAGCTTAGAAAAGAGCCAACACAAGGGGGATGCTACAATAGAATATAAAATCATGAAAGACATAGGGAAGGTGAATACAGAATTATTGTTTCATTTGATGCCCCTAGTTCTTGCATGAGAGACAGTGAACAATAAAGTAGCAATCAAAACAAATGGAAAGTGCTTCGTAGTACTCCTTCACAGACTATGTTAAGTTGTGAAAATCCTTGCCACAAGATTTTGTGAATGCCAGAAGTTTACAGAGATTTAAAAAAGAAACTAGGTAAAATAATGAAATTAAAACATAAATACATTAATGAAGTACTGGCAAACACCAGGATACCATGTCTCAGGAAGACCTGAGCCACAGACTGGAAGCTGAGTTGGAAACTCAAGATACATATTTGCCCTGTTCTTATGCTCTTTCCTAGGCATCTGCTCTAGACAGAACAAAGACCAATATAGACCTTTGGTCTGACTCAGTTAGGCTGTTCTTATGTTTGCACCTCTGCACTGTTTGCACTTACCTTCAGACTGCTATTAAACCTCTATATGACTTCTCCCAAAATGTTTCTTAAGAGCTATGTATTAACATGAACTTTTTCCTAGGCAATTTGTGTAGATTTTTTTAACTTTTGAAGAAGCTAGAAGTTATGACATTTGATGACAAACACAGTTCATAAGAAACAGAGACTGCAATACATAGTCAAATAGGCCTAAATCTCAAAAGTGTGTGTGTGTGTGTGTACACACAGGAAAGAGAAAGCGAGAGAAAATATGTGCATGTGAAAGTAACTTTGTGTATAAACCAGATATTTTCCATGATGTGTTGATGAATTGAATTCCGTTAATTTATAAACTATATCAGAGCTGGTAGAATTTTGTAGTGTTTCATAGCCAAATTCTGTGAAAGGTCTGAGAAAAATCTGTTCCAATTTATTTTACACTCTGCAGTGATTTTCTAACTAACTGTGTGTGAATTACTATATTTTGATCTGTATATAGAGCATTGAGCACTTTGGCCTTAACCCAACAAAGCAGTTAAAGGAAATGTCTTGCTGAATTCAGAAAAACTGTTTGCATTCTTAAAGTTAAGCATGTGCTTAAGGCTTTGCTAGATCATAACCAAAGATCTCAGGAGCAGTTGGCAAGACTGATACCAAAGAGAACAGAAGAAGAGGAAAACAGCAAGAAAAATGTCAATTGATATATTGACATGAATTTGGTATGGTGCTTAGCATTTGAGTACATTAAGAAAAGAGAGATCTAAAAAGCCCAAGAGATGTATTTTGAGAGAGTGTGTTGGCTTTTAAAAAAATATTGCTTTCCAACAGCCAGGAATCAAATACTAACCCTCAAGGGAGAGAAACATTACAATGTATGTTACAGCATTGTCATCATATTATTTTGCTATGTGTAACAACGCAGCAATTTTTAGCATAAAATTTTTTAATCTAAGACTGGTTCTAAAGTGCATGCAGAACACAGAACTGGAGTCACAGAATGGTTTAGGTTGGAAGGTGCCTCCTGAGATCGTCTAGTCCAAACCCCCCCGCCCCCAGCTCAAAGCAGAGTCAGCTCAGGGGCCATGTACAGTCAGGTTTGAATATCCCCTAAGATGGAGACTCTACAACCTCTCTGGGCAACCTGTTCCCGTGTTCAGCCACCCTCACAAAGGGATTGGTATCTTCCCCTTCCAATGGTACAAAACTCTTGTCTATAGTCTCATAAATGATTAGACTTTCTTCCTATGCACATACTCTACTTTACAACCGCAACCAGATCCAAAGATTTCAAAAGGGTAAATCACAGAAGTGAAAAACTGGCAAGAGCATAAAGTGTGTGCAGGACTGGGGTCATGCACTAGCTGGCAAGGGAAGGTAAGTTGGTCAAAGTTGCAGTGTAAATGTAACTATCTCAAGCAATGTTTTATCATAGGACTCACAATTTTAATTACGACAATATAGGTGTACATTTATTTAGCATTGACATTTAGGGGGTTACACCTCTTAATCCTCTGGCACATTTGAAAACCTCAGTTTTTAGCTGTGACATTTTAGGGCTTTCAAGGATTCACTCACATTCTGGTCCCCTTAAATTTAACAGCATTTTCTTACCAATTTCCATGACAGCCAGAATTTCCCTCTTCCCTTTCAAAAGCACAAAGCTCCAATGCCACTGAATTGTATAGGGATAAAATTGAACCCTCGGTGAACATCAGTCACATAAAGGCAAAGGTACACGATAAAATGATTTATCCTGTGGCTTTGCAATTATTACATGGATAGCACTTTGATACATGCGGTATATGTCTTGCAACTCAGTACCTGTGCCTTTCTGTGTGTATAATACAGAATTTTTTACTTAGCAGCTTGTCTTCCAAAATTGTATTGTATTTTTCAATGAGTCAGCTGGTAATGGTGAATTGTGTGTTTTGTGAAGCAAATGTATTTGTGTATTATGACACGAAATGTACTTCATTCATTTATGTGCCTCAGTTTATGATAATACTTCACAGTAGATGAGTGAATATTCTGTAATACATTTCAAGAGGTCAATGTAGTCTTAACAATAGTGTCTTCACTTTGCATAGACTAGTAAATCTTTGCTAAGAGGAGAGGTGGCTGGGTTTGTATGCTCATCATGACCTGTGCGGATTAGCGAAGTGCAAAGGTTCTAGTGAATGTGGATGTACAAACATACATCTACAATGACCTTCAGGGCATGCTTAAAGCTCATCTGTTTCCCTGAAGGATTTGAAAAGATGGAGAGAAGGATTAAAAGAGTGGTAAACTGATGGAAAAAGAGGACTCTTAACTTCTAAATTGCTGTTACTAAGAGACGAATTGCTTTGAGCCAGAATGAGATCACTGTTTTGCTAAAATAAGGCATCTAGAAAGTGAATGGAAAAAAATCATTCTTTTTGTTCTGTGCCAATTTAAAGACATAAAATAATTGATCTGCCCTCAAGTCCAGAGCTACCTAAAGAAGGGAAACAAAATGATATCTATATCGTACATAAGCGGCTGCTATACGTTTTTGAAGTGGAGATTAGGCCAACTTGACTTGACACCTTCCTCCTTGCTCTACCAGCACCAGATTTTCAAAAGATTTCAAGCACCCATAATGTATGCCAGCTTTCCAGAGCAGTCCAGCTGCTACCAAAGCCACCGCTCCATGGACATTTGTCTCAGCAGCAGTGCTGCTTTGCGAGGTTTCAGCGAGTTCATTGAACTGTGACCAGCACGGTGGAAGAGTGTGGTGTTTCACCAGATGGCTGAGCCAATCTTACAGGGTTTCCCTGGCACAACTTCTCCTTCCTATGCACCACGTCCCTTGCACCAAGCTCAGTGCTGCTTTGAAACAGTCCACTACAGGGTAGAAAACTCCACTGGCAAAAAAATGTGAATAGTTTTTCCGTGGTTCAGTGAGCTGAACTGCTTGACTGAAGAGTCAGATGGGAGGGGAAAGAAAGAAGAAAGCAGCAAACCACTATGTTAGTGCCACTTTCTCTTGAAGTCTTATCCTAAGAAAGAAGCTCTAGGTAAGTATACCTTCAGGCAATGAAACTCAGGTCTGTTTTTCTCAAGTGCTCAATATAGCTAACTCCCATGGTGACACCTTAGCTGTCAGATTCTCAAAGGACTTAGTTTTCAGTGAGCACCCAGGGTGCTGAGGCCGTTAAAATTTCTGCTCTCTTCTTTTGCTGCCTGCTTGGGAAATGAGCTTTTGTAAAATTCTAGCTTTACTCAATAAATAACTGCTAACTAGCTGGGGGAAAACATAGATCTTTAATACTCTCTCCTGGTATTTGCTAGAGTGGGCCAGGTTGATTAGAAAGTGTCTCTGAAGGAGGCCAGCGCTCCCAGCTCCCTCTAAAGCCAATGCAGAATGCGGGGCATGAAGTACCAGGAGATGGCTCAGGCTGGAGACCGCGGCCAGGGCACGTGCCTCTGCTCTGAGGAGCGTTTGCCCTGTTCCGACACGCGCGCTTCCAGGCCAGGCAGAGCTCCTGAAAAACGTAGTCTGAGTTTTGGTGAAACTGTGAGTGCCATGCTTGAACCCAAGAAGATGCAAAGACCATCTGTCCAAGGACTCCAGGAAATGATGCAATCCGCAAACCATTTACTCTACCTGTGTGTTTTACTGTTGGATATTGCCAGGGTGCTTAACTCTGCTTTATGGTCTCCCAATTAAACTTATCTCATTGTAAAACAGTATTTCTGTAGGGAGGGGAAAACATTTCAACCTTAAAAGGCTTAAATCAAAATCCCTGTGGATGTATATGCACTGGGAAGTTGTACCAGTTTGACCTAAACAAACTGATTAAATCAGAGCGGCTCCAAAGCGCCAGGGGCTGAGCGCGACACGGCCGTGCCGACGAAGGCTTTGCCGTTCCCACCTCCGCTCCTGACGGCTGGCAGAGAGGGAAGCGTGCCAGGGCCTCGGCCGCTCGGGTTTACAGTCTGTCATGTTACCATAGACCACCGAGAAAGGTACTGGAATATAAACTGGGGTGCCTGGAGGTAGGACGCGGACCCCGGTGCGCTGGCTCTTTGACATCTGCCGACAACGCCTCCACAGGCCGCAGCACGGGGAGTCACGTCAGCGCAGCTCAGCTCCAGTGCGCCCTGCCCAGCCCTCGCCCCGTGTGCACCATTCCTGCTGCTCTTGGTCTAGGCTCACAGCTGAAGCGTCCCCTCTGTTTACCCATCTTTTTGCGGGGGTCACACGGAGGGAGGAGTACCCGCAAACACAAAGGCGGCGTTGGCACGGCGCGGCCCTGCCTCTGCCACCGCGCTGCGCGGGGAGGCTGGTGGGCCGCCACGGTGCACCCCTCCTTAGCACCCCTTCTTCCCCCTCGCTGCCTCCATCTGCTCCATTTCCTCCTTTTCTTCACTCATTAACAGTTACTGACTTGGTAATGAGCATTAAACTGCAATTTAGAGCAGACAAAAGAAGGGTAAATGGGAGAGTGGGAGGAGCAGGGCAGGGAAGAAAAAGCACTTTTCCAGCTAACCTCTTTCTCCCTAAAGGCTCCTCCTGGTCCGTCGGTGGTGGAGGCATGTTCCCCAGCCCGAGCTCCTGTCGGAGCAGACAGACGGCGCTCAGAGCCTCCCCGACAGCCTTCCGCACCCGGGATGAGGTCTGGCTGCTGCCGATGGGCTCACTGCCTCTCCGGGGCATGAGGGGCAGAGTCTGCCCCCGTCCCCTCCCGTGTGACCCCACCAGTCCTCTGGCCACGAGGCTTGGTGCTCTCGCCACGGGACGAGCCTGGGAAGGGCTGACGTGGTCCTCGCTCGGTCGTCCCTCCCGAGCTGCACCACCCGGGCCTCGTCGCTGCGGGGCCGACCCAGCACTCAAGGCAGCGTAAAATGCATGCGTGCTCTCGAGTTTGCATAGAAACATTCCGCATGGTGAAACTACCTCCCCCAAAAGAGAGCTGATAGCTCCGTTTATGCACCCTGAGCCTGACACTTGCTAGGCCATAAATATCTTGCAGCATTTCAGCATCAGACCTCGCGAACACAGGTGCGCTGGAGCTGGCCTCAGGGAGGAAGGACCTAAGTCTCCATTCCCAGCATTGCAAAACACCACAACTCCCCTTTGTCTAAACTCGTTTCCTTCCTATTGTCAATCTGTTCCTTCCCATCAGCGATTTGTACCTCAACTTTCCTGCTATCTTTAATTTTAACTCACTGTGTTTTGTGTTACAGAAGAGTGTTTAAAGACCAATTTCTGGGCTGGCATTAGCCAGTGAATATCCAAATGGGATACTTTGGTCTTTCCTTTGGAGTTCTGGATTTGAAAAAATTAGCTCATTATTTTTCTACTTTGAAATGGTGAAGGATAATGCAGTAAAGTCTCAGCACTTGTGGATGGATATCCCTGTCCAGGGAAAAGAGGGGCGAAGAATGGACTTCTGATTTCAACTTTCCATTCAGAAAGATTCAGCAAAGATACATGATTACAGCACTTAGCCAGAGAAGGAGTTTTGACCTACAGTTAAGAATATTTTTGACATGTTATTTCAATGTAGTTAACCAAGGCTAAATTGTGTCAAGAAAATGGAACGAAGAAAGGTAAGGGTAAAATGGGAATTAAGGCAACGTATACAGCGTGACAGGGGAGTAGGCTGAGGGGAAAGGTAAGCCCAGACTTTGTCCAGGCCGTGATCACACCCCCAAACTTGATGAAGGAACAGGACACGATTAAAAATCTTCCAGTGGATTTTTATGAGAAGTTGTGAATGAGGGAGAATACCATTTCCAGACTGCATTGATTCCTGTGAACCTGCTTCATCTTAAACTCATTTATATGGAGTACTGCAAGTGGCATAACCTGAATTACTGTTATGAGACAGAAATGAAGCCACTAATGGACAAAAGGAAGCATGAATCTAATGGTTGAAACACAGGGCTGGAGAGTCAGGAGATCAGAGCACTTTTACCTGATTGAGCTGCTGACTCAACTTGAGAGACTGCAAAGAGTTCACTTGTATCAAAGTTGTTCCTGGTTGGGGCTTGGGGTCCATTTTTCTAAAGTTACAGCCATTTTGAGCATTCTGATTCAAGCTCCTGTGTACCTTGGCACACGGACATCTGGAAGCTATGAACATTAATTCACCCATGCCAGTACAACCCTGTGAATGTCTCAGGGGGGAAGGGCATGGTATTATAATTTAAATAATTTACTTTAAACTCTGGCTAAAGAGACTGCAGGAGCATTAAGCAATGGGCTTTGTAATCTAGCAGGCCTTTCCTGTCCTTCGCTGTGATGGATCCTGTATTTAACACTTCACCTGGCAAGATGCAGAACGATTTTCCTCCACTTACCTTAACGAGGCAAATCTACTTGCCACACCATAGACGGGCTGGCTAGTTTGACTGAAATGGCCCTACAAAGCCTGCACAAAGGATGACTCAAGAAAAGCTTCCTGAGAGTCTCTGCCATGCAATTCTCTGCGGCATCCAAGTAGTGCTGCCAGTAGCCAGCTTGGGGCTCTCATCTGTGGGTCAGACCTACTGCTGCATAAGCACAAGCACACGAATAGTCATATGTTAAAGGCTTAATTACAAGCAAACTGTCAACTTGTGCAAACTGGTTTTCAGGTAACCCTGTTAATGACTATTGGATTTCCTGGGGTATTTTGATGGATTTGAGTCTGCAGGTTCAAAAAAGGCACTGTTTAGGGTCAAATTCGGGCCTTACCATGTTGTCACGCATGCTGCTGAGGAATAGCACTTGGCTTGCCTCAAGAAAGGGTTTATACAGACATACAGCTATGTGATGGTTCATGCCAAAAAAACCCCCACAACCAGTCTTGGGGGATAAATCATTTGCTATTAGAGGAAAGGGTAAAAGATATCTTCTTGGGTTGTACCACAAAGATATCTACTGAAAAACTTCTTGTGAAGTAGGTTTGTGAAGCATGAGTTGGTGGGAGCAACCAAGAAGGCTGTAGCCACTAACTCTATCCTCCCCACCATGTTATCCAATGATGGGCTTAATCTGGGTCCTGTTATCCGTGGAGGGCAGTTATCCACACCACAGCTGCACAAAGAGCTTTTCTCTAGAGGACACTGGACTAGATGCATCTTATCTCAGTCAATGGTATGGCACTGCCTATATTTACTCAAACAAAACTCACTGGCATCAACAGAAATTTCATTCCAGAGGAAGCTGACTTTCTAGCCAGTTAATCAGACCCAAGCCTTCCTGCATGAAACACAAGAGACTGAAGCAGTCTCACCACCTTGGGAATCACATCTCCTCACACCATGGCTGAACTCGCCCCAAGGTCTACTGTGGAAAAGCTGAGCCAATCTGAACCATTTTCACAATGTTGGTGAAGTTTCACAGCCTTGAGCAGTCATTATTGCACTGGGTCGTACCCCTGAGGTAAATTATTAATAATAATAATATGTTATTTTTGTTAAACCTGACATTTCCTTTCATCTCAGCCCCATGCTTATCAGGAGCTCTGCAACAACAAAAAAGGAAAGTTTTATTTCCACATTTCCATCCCTTCGTCTCATCACGCCGCGTCTGCTTTGGGGAGTGAAGAGTAATCTTTGGAAAGCTTTCATGCTCTCAAACCTACCAAAACATGCAATATTAATTGGGATTATTAATTGTATTTACTGCACTAGCAAGTCTAACCTTGTTAAAGGCCAGTGCAAAGATGTGGAATCATTTCTGTCATTTGGAACATCCTGCATGCTACCTCCTCTCAGAAATCAAAAGGAAAATTACCTCACTTTTATTAATCATCCTTTTTCTTACAAGATTTTGCCTTTTGTTTAGCTGCACTTCACAAGGAGAAGGTGTGTTTTCTGTGCTGCTTTGAGATCTTGGCAGTTAATGGAACTCTTTGATTTTTAAATAAGAGTTATTCCTCTGAGTGTACAGTATAAACCTAACAGGCAAGGGACTGTGCCTTTAAGTTCATCAGTTTTCCCAGTGCTGTACTGGAAGGATTGGACTGAAACTTTAAACATTTCTAGCCATACCTAGCATATGTATAATTTATAAGCCACACACCGTTTGCTGTCAAATAGGCGATTGATCTGACTCGGATCTCGTTAATTATCCTCCACATACATTATACGTTAACAGATCTTCAGTATACTGTGTATCAATATTAATAAGATTATAAAACACTATTGATAATTAGGAAGAGAAAGAGACCAGGCCTTTGATTCACTCTGTTACTAACGCCCCTGCATCTCTAGATTAAAAAGAGACCACTTTTCGTTTAATAATATCAGATCAGTACATCCATCTTCTAAAATGCTTTATTAAGAGAAAGCTAAGATTTGCATCCCTATGCAAGGGGCTATTTGAAATTGATTATGGAGGCATCATTGATGTGCGAGAAATTTGTTTCTCTGTCTTGTCTAAAGGGGGGCCTAATAGGTGGGAGGGATTTAAGGTGGAGCACTGCACTCTTGGATCTTTGATCAGGAAATTTCTATTTTTCTTTGTCAGGCTATATTTGGTAAGCCAGACTGTCTTCTTTCAGAGGAAATTAAATGGGATATCATATTACTTCCTTTTAAAAATAACAACATCTATATTATTACACTCCAGAAGAGAACAGGGGAATTAAGTAACAATATTTGTCTTCAAATTATGTAAGTCTGATTGAATTTTTTCATTACTTTTTACAGTTTTAGGGGGTTTTTTTCCCTCTGACCTGCCTTTTATGTTTCCATTAGGCTCATTTGTAACAAGCTGACTAGAACAACCAGCTGCTAGCAAGGGCTCTAAAGCACTTCACATTCAAATCAAATCAGGCAAACTTTGCGTTCCTAAAAATTTTGTACTCAGGGGGATGGAAAAATCACAGGGAGAAATAGGCACAGCTTAAATTCAGGTTGCCACATGACTGATCCTCCATTGGTACGCTATGTAACACTATACTGGCTTTGAGATCAACACCATTGTTAAGCCCAGGTATTTTTTTTCTATCACCTTAGAAGAATGATTCAAGGTTCAAGCATGAGACCTGTTTAGGACTTGCTGCCAGCATCCACTGATAACTGCAGAAGCCTAATCACCATCTTCAGGAAACTCCAGACCAACCTTCCCCCTGGGCTAACTTGCACTGCACAAATGTGGTCAGACAAAAAGTTCTCAGGCTCCCTAATTACTCTGGAGAAATTCAGCAGATCCTTCTTCCGGTTGCTAACACCATCGCAGCTCCCCTCGGGTGGCCAGCGTTAGGAGACCTAATTCCAGTTACCGCAGATATTTTAAGCATCCTGTCCTGTAACCCTACTGAGATCAGATTTCTCAAATATCCTGCTCAGGACACCGGCAGCTTTTGCAGTGCTGCTCATGCCACTGCATATGACAGGATTCCCAGAACGGCTAACTGTAGCGGAAGTTATTCAGGGCTGGTGGCAAAGAGAAATTAAGCAGAATTCCCCTAACTGAGATGGGGGCTTTGCTCCGTGCAAGGTATTCCATCAGAGCCTCATTCCCCACGGTAATTCTGCTACAAGCCTAAATAAAAACTTTAACTTCTGGCTTCCAGGAAATCTGTCTTACATATAAGCTGCCCGTTCCCTAGAGCTGTGTGATTTATAAGCATGCTGGCAGAGATCACAGTTCACAGGACTGCGGAAGAGGCTCTGAGACTAGGAATGTCCCAGGCTGCTTTTTCCAGTGTGAGACCTTGGGAAAACCCCTTGGCCTACAGGGGCGGTTTGCCACCGAGAACCAGGGGCCCCAGGCATAGCTTGGGCACAGCCCCGAGATACGGGATGAACGCTAACAGTGCCTGGAGTGGGGGTGGGAGACCTGCCCACCTTCGCCAGCCAGAGCGAGGCAGCTGAACAGAGACGTATCATTTAAACGGCTCAGTCCACCACAGCTCATTTTGGCTGAAACTGGGGCGGGAGCGATGCCGGGAGACGTGCAGGTGGGAGGGTGGACAGAGCGAGACCTCCTGGCAGAGAGGAACCGATGACCTGCCTGGGGCAGGCAGAGCTGCAGCTGGAATTGGAGATGTAAACCTAGATTAAAATGTACGTACTAGATACGTAAGCAACATAAAGGGCTTTCTGAGGACTTGGGCTTGCTATAAGAGGAGGGAAACCTGGGAAAGTAATAAGGTAATATGATGTCAAAGAAATTTTCTATTTTAATCTCTCAGACGGTTGTGCTCTTCTTTCTAGAGAGAGTCTTGAGGAAAATCATAGGAAGAACAGCAAGAAACAACAACATGAAATGGATCCTAAAGGCTCAGAAGAGAAAACACAAGGAAAACCAATAAAAACAGAGCAAGATACTACAAAGAACCATAATTTTCAATCCTGATCCCAGAAGGCCTAATGGCTGGCAGATTTTCCAGGCATTCCTGCAGTCTGAGTGTATTGAGTATCAGGGCAGCAAAGCTCAGCTTCTGGTTAAAAGCTGGCAGTGGTTTTCCACCCCATCAGGCAACCCAACCGCTGACCCAGATGCACCATTTAGCAACTTCCTGAGCCAAAATTCACTTCTGGTTGCAGAGCTGGCCCCGGCCACCCCAGCTGCGAGTCGGACAATGCTGAAGGTCTAACCTAGCCACGCCATGTTTCTTCCTCACATCCAGTCGCACTAGTTCTTACATGCTATTCATGACATAAATAGCTTGCTATGTATTTCTGGAGATGCACTGTTGTTGCATGCCATGGATGTTGCATATCCTGTACATGAGCACAGTGACGCTTGCATGCATGAGGTTACTTGCAAAAGACAGCAGGGAAGTGCCTCAGGTGTAATTTTCTCACGAGAGAGAGAGAGTTCATTCCCTTAGGCCCACAAAAATGTTCTTTAAATTCTTACAGAGTTTAGGAGACATCCTCACAAACACACGCACACGCACACACACAAAGTGCATGAGGAAGTAAAACTACCTTCCTCTGAAAGGCAGAAGTGAAGGTATTTACACTGGAAGAAAGCTAAAGAGCCACAGAAGATCCAGGTGATTTTTCATTTAAGGCACTGGAAATATCTAAGTTTGTGCATTTGTATGAACATATTTCACACAACAGAAATCTGCAACACACAGAAGGCACCTGGAAATTTGGGGTTCAGTCTTGCCTTTGCCATTGGCTCTCCAGTGACAACCCATGCCTCATCTGATCAGTTCTCCTGTTGGCTGCTGCATGTTGCAGGGGGAGGCAGGGCCTGAGCAAGACCAGCATTCAGATTTCACTCCTTCTCTAACGTGTGGTGCTGCAGCACAGAAATCCTCACTGGCCTGAACTAGGGAAAAACATAAATGAGAGAAATCCCTGAGATGAGCAGCCCAAATGTAGGGAACGAACAAGTGTTCAGAACACGACGGGCACACAGAGAAAGCTGTCTACCACCTAATATAAATGCAATAGCCACTGCTGTAATCAAGTTCACTTCAGACTGAGGCTGCCAGCATAAGAGCAGAGGGGTTTTGCTGGCCAGTTTTATCAAAGAGTCTGAATGGGTGTGGAAACTGTATTACCCGAGTTGCAGGTCCTGCCAGCTGCGGGCTGAAGTGTGTTTTTGGAGCAGCACAGAGGAGCTTCCTCCCTCCTTGGCCCTGCTGCCTGGAGCTGTGCAAAAGCCCTCTGTCTCTCCAGCCATCAGGCTGGGGCTTTTCATTACGAATTAGAAGAGGGAGGGGAGGAGGAAATGTGTATGATTCTTGGTATCATCACAGCACATGCTGAAAATGAGATCCTTAGAGGCAATGGCAGCAGCCTGAACTTACTCAAATTAGAGCAGCGGTTTAAAGCATCAGAGCCTTTCTGATGGTTCATACCAATTTATGGTGTGGAAGCATGATGGTGGAAATGATGGGAAGGATACATTATGGTAGAGATGACAGTCCAGGTGTCTGTGTAGCCTTGAGCAATTATTATATGGCCCCTTGACATGGTACCTCCAAACAGCTCCATTGTGCCAGGATTTGCATGTTATTAACCTGCTTGGTGTTACTACATCAGATGGAGCAAAAAATTCACAAGGAAAATAACAACCTCATTTAAGCTTGGGCCTGGTAGACTATTTTTCAACCTTGGCAACATTTTAATTTTTATTAAAGAAGAACAGTTGCTTTTGCGTTGAGTGGAGAAAGCATGAAGATGAACATGCAGCATGAATAAAAAAACCTTGATGGTTCTGCACTTAAGAGAAATAACACTTGGGCCATTTGAAACAATAATGTTTTGCTCCCAGCTCAAGATTTTGTTTGACAAATTTCAGAGAGAAGAGATTTTTCTCCGCCCCTCCTCTAGCCCTGAGACATACTGCAAAAAATGCATGCACCTGAGCCGTTGTCGCTGGGAATGTACCAGCCTTCCATTAACATTGCTCTCCATGGCATGGCGGTTGGCAGGAGTGCTCATTTTAAAATCCAAAGGCTCATGACTAGTGCTCCAGCCCTTATTCCCCTGAGTTTTTTCAAGCCACTTGAGCCACTTGTCTGGAGTCTGTTTGCTTTGATCTCCTCCTGCATCGAACGTGTCTGGAGAGAGCTCTGCAAGGGGAAAGCATGAATCGAATCGTATGCTCCTATCTCGAATCTTGCCCATTGCAAAGCTGTACCAGGAAATCGAGGAAATGTTCCAGGTTTAAGCTTTCTACTCTTAGCCAGAAATTAAAACCTCTTCATTAATCCAATCTTAAATCTCAACTAGCTGCTGCTTAAAGTGGTAATAAATATTTCATACCGATTGTGTTGCGTTCCTTGCTGTGTTTATTAAATGGAGTTTCTCATAATTCCAGTTATTCATTTTAATAGGTCAGGACTTGGCTGTGATTTAAACAGACCACTGAGGAAACAGCCGTGGTTAAACATTGTAACAATATGGATTATTAATTTAATTGGCCAGCTATTACTTGTTTTGACTCTGTGCTAACACATTTAGCTCAGTCTCTTGTGGCCTATAAACCACAAAGGTCATGACTTCAACATTCAGAAGAATGGGAAAAAGAGAATCAGGGCTGAGATTATGAGGAAAAATAGAGAAACAGTGTGGGGAAGACAGAGTGGGGAAGGCTAAGGGCTTGCTGGAGGCAGTGCAGGGCAAAAGGGGATTTATTTAGTAGCTCAGTGATAGAACATCCTCTAAACCACCAGCCAGACTAGCAGTTTCTTTCAGTCCACATCCCTCTAAGGTGATTTCAGACAGTGATTTTTACCTGTAGCTATAATGATGGTAACCCTACTAATTTAATAACACCTTTATTTTATTTCTGAGTTTCTCTAAGATTCTTAAAAATACATCATGTAGAGAGTTCACATGTGAATAATCAGCAATAATATCTGTGAGTACATGAAAAAGCCAACCAGGCACCCCCACCCTGTATGGTTTTACTGTGCCTTTATTGAAAACCATCTCAAGACACTAGTTAGATACAGTGGGGTGAAAAGCACATTCCAAAGGGCATGCTAGCAAAAAGGGATACTCAAGGAAAAAAAATGTGGGCTTTATCTTTTGTGCACAGCAAAAGTAGTGCAATTTACCCCACAGACTGCTTCATTTGAAAGGGGTCAAATCTTTCCATTGATTTTTTTATGTAGAACTCTCATTGACTCCTAACAGTAGTTCTGTGCATTGAATAGAGCAAGATATGACCCATATTTGTCTTGGCAACTGTGTGCACAAATCTGCCAGTGGGCAATGTTTCCATATTCATGCCTTTGCCAAATACGTTCAGCATTCAACTTATGCAGGTGCAGAAGCCCTACCATGAATGAAACTATATGAGTACATAGGTTAGACAGATACATTGGGCAGACAGCAAGCAGGTATGAGTGTCCATTTTTGCTGTTTCTTGTCTACGATATGTGGTGGAATTTGTAGCTTTTCCTGTAACAAACTGCACAGGCCAGTAAATTAAAAGAACACAGCACAAACTATTCTCTGCAACCGCAAGCTCAGAACCACACAACTAACATCGGAAATGTAGCATGCATGGATATAGCATACATAATCAGTAGTAACAGCTGCCCAGACAAGTTGGTGGGATTCCGATGCAATAAGACTTCTTCTATCCTCTCTCTCTCTTATCCTCCCTCACATAGCTCAGCCAGATTTTCCAAGATGTGGGGACACAAGGAAGGGAGACACAAGGTAGTAAAAAGGAAAAGTTTCCTTCAGGCTTGAAAATGTAGAAAAGAGCCAGGAGAGGAAAAATTCTATGCATCTCTCTGAGGATCCTTTCCATCTTTTTCACCCCTCCTCCTTTTCTGCCTTTCTCCCCTTCTCCCTAACTTAACTTTGGCCCTGCTACCAGCCTTTCCTCACTGTGCCATCCACACCTTCAGTCATACTCCTGTCATTCACCCACACCAGCCCTGGAAGTCCTGCTCTCCTGCCACCCAGCTTCTGCCCCTCATGAGCTTCCTTCTCCTGGTCCACATTTCCATGTTCAGAAATGCTTGCTGCTTCCTGGTTCTGCTACATCTTTTTAGTCTTCAAAAACACTTGCTTATTTTCATCCTTTCCCCTTCTCACACATCCCAAATCTCAGCACTTCACCAATGGTCTTTACCCGCATCTCTAAACACCTCCAACTCCCTCTGTACTTAAGATCCAGTTTCCTGATTCAAAGCATGATTTTGCCCGGTTGACAGCACTGGTATTAACATACTATAGCACAACTATCCCCCATCACCAGTTCATGATACATTCTTTTCTATGCATAGTAATGCAGGCCAAAGGATAGGACCACCCTATATACTGCCTCCTGCAGACATCCTTTAAGAGCACCCAGAATTCCTCTTTCCATATAGGCAGCCCATGGGTTCCCCTGCTGCAGCACTTCAGCTCCTCCAGTCCCTTCCTCCTGCCTCCAAGCAGCAGGCACAGAAAACATGACCTCCAGGAGGCCATCACTAACCCACAGAGCCATCCTTAAGCTGCTGCAGGTGCCTCACTCTAGGGCCTCTATCTCCAAGAGTGGCAGACAAATAGGGCTTTCTTTTGTGGTGCCTAGCACGAGCAGCCCCTAAGGATGAGATACCCTTGCCTTCTTTTCCCCCAGCCCTGATACACAATACTGTTTTTGTCATGGATTTGTTTTCCAGTACATGAAAAGCACAAAAACGCATGCTCTTTTATGATAAGGTAAGCAGAGTGACCCTGTAACATTCCACATCTGAACTCAGAACGGCATCTGCCTCACAGCTGTCCTTGCAGCAAGCATTTCGAAAACACAGACGGCAAAAAACAGCGGCAGTATCTCATCGCCGATGTAGCTGCTTACAGCACAGTCCTTACCGCCTTCCAAATATCTGTGTTTGAGAGGTGACCCACAGCTGTGAAATTTGGATGCAAATTCCAACACCACCCCTTAATTTCAGAGATGTTCCAATATGAGGTTTGCATAAGGCTTTTGCAGAGTTGCAAGCCAATTGCAAAATTTGTGGCTGGAGCTAGATTTAGATTCTGAACACCCTGACTCACAAAAATTTCCAAGAGCAGTATTTGTCTTCGCTATTAGTTGTGTGCGTTGACATACCCTCTCAGATTCATGGACTAGGCCCCCACAGTGAAAGGCTCTGCACAAACAGAGAATAACAATAAAGAAAAGAGTTTACAGTCTAAGAGACTAAGGGTTCACGGTTTGGAGTCAAGAGACAGCTACAGAGAAATGAGAAAACCCAGGAAAAAAGTTAAATTGCCAGCATGATGGACAGTGGACTCAATGCAGTTGAGTTTTCAGTGGTTATCCTGTCAAAGGAGAGTTGTAAGGGAGAGTTTGAAGGAGAACAACTCAACAACTTTGCAGCGGGCATGAAGGGGTCTTCTCAAGAACTGTGGATAGCTGGCACAAAAGTACACCTATGGACATGTTGGGCCAACTGAAACAGGAGCTTTTTTTTTTTTAAATGAAGTGAGTAAAAGAGGAGAGGTGGAGAGGAGAAACCTTGAAGGTTGCTGAAGGCAAAGGCAAGCTGATGATACTTGATACACTAGATAGGGAGAAGTAGCAGAAGAAGGCAGAAAGAAAGTTGATGTGATCCATGTAATGAAAAATGATCATCATCCAGAATTAGCTGAGAGGAGACAGACTGGGTTAGGCCAGAGAAAGGGATGTTGTATACCATGACAAGAGCTTGGACAACCAAACTAGCACTGTTAAATATATCTTAGAGAAGTTAGGCAGAAAGGATCAACCAGGACATAACATGGATGCATGGTACTAGAGAGAGCAGTGCAGTGTAAGACTGAATAAGAGGCGTGTGAACTTGTGCTGATCATCGGACACCATAAGGAGATATCAGAGAGACGTGGTGAGATTTTAGCTTGGCTAGAAGGAAACTAATCACAGCAGAGAAAAACTGGGGAGTCAAAGATGGTAGGTGATATCAAATGAGGATGTAATTGCCCAGTAACAAGACATAGAAGGAGAAGAGAGAGAAAACAAGGACAGAACACAGTTAGGCCTAGAGGAAGCTGAAGAATCTGGTTATCTGCACTGGAGGCACTTGACCTCAAGATCAACGAGGTTAAAGGTGGAGTATGAGGATGACACCGCTAGGGACATTGACAAGAGATGTTTTAGACTGACTGTTATAGATGGAAGCTAAGCTAGAAAAAGTGAACTCCTAAGCAGAGAGAAAATGGACCTAAAAGGAATGAAGCGCCTTCAGAGAGAGATACAGATAGCAGGTGCCAGTATATTCTCATACAGGAGCAATGTGGTTGTTCAGTTTGAGAAAGTCAGAGCGAGGAGAGAATGAGTATGTCATGGAGAAAGTCAGCCTGGTCACAGGATTTCCACCAGAAAAAGTTTGAAGCACGAGAGCGAGGAAAAGGAGCTGGGAGGTGATTCAGAGCAGCAGGTTGGCAGCAGCCTTGTAGCAGGAGAGAAGAGCTAATGGTCATGGGTGAAGGAGAGCAGAGCATGAGGAGAATCAACAGCTATCTAGAAGAGAGCAAAGAGATCCAACAGAGAGGTCTAACAGCTGACAAGAAATTATCAGCATTATCAGCACAATGCTGAGATGGTACCGGGGAGGAATTTAGCAAGAGAGAATGGGAGCATTTGAGAAAGAGATGCACTTTGTGATGGCCAGATCAGTTCTTGGTGAGCTGGAATGTGACTGAAAAACTGAAGGAAGAAAAGTGCAAGGAAATGTGCTCTGTCATGAGACAGGTTATTGGCAGGAATGCAAAAGTCACTAAGAAAAAGTGCAGGGAAATGAGACAAGGCAGAAGGTCATAATCTCCTCCTAGACTTCTGACTTCATAGAAAAAATCTTCTAAGTAACATAACTGGCAGAACATCTAATGCAGATCTTTTTGTTTTACCTCCAACATTTCTCTCACCACAAAATGTTGAGAAAAATCACCATTCCTAATCATCATTCCTGACTGTTAACCTTGGTGAAAGCCCTTTTGAGAATAGTGAGAAGATTTGTTGTCACACAAGTGCAGCAACTCCTCTTGGACATCTTAAGGGGACTTAAAATGGATGCTCCAAGCACAGAGGCATGAGCTAGTACTTTCAAGCTCAATAGCAAAAGAATCAAGGTTTATACTGCCTCAGGTCTCCTATGTTGTGGCACAGATGGAGACCACGCAGTGAATTCTTTCATGGTGAAAATGGTGCCCCTTCATTTTGGGAGATGGGAAAAAACAGAGAAAATATTGCAGACCTCAGTAAAGAGCAGTTGCTGGCAGTCTGGTTGCACTAGCAAGAGTGATGTAATATTTTATTAAAAGTAATTAGGTTGTTGGACACAAGCTTTCATAAAGAACAACAGAGAAAACATATGTTTTCACGTCTCCAATGCAAAAAACACCTGTGCCCGATTGGTTTCATGAATGTTCATGTGACTGTGGAATTTAAATGAGTATGCAGCGTGAGTAGCATGTACACAATGATCCAGCATGAGTATCAGAATGCTAGAGGGCGAGCGGCAAGTATTACACTGTAAACACTTCATGCGTCCTATAACAAACCAGGGGAAAAATGCCTCATTTTGTGCTTCCTCAAGGCAAGGAATGAACCTATTGTCTAGTCTTTTGGGCAATAAGTACCCAATTCTAAGCCCAGTAAAACTAGCAGGAATAAGACCACAAGATCTCAAGATCTTACTGACATTCTGCAAATTCTGTGGTTTCTCTTTTGTCAGGACAAACATTACTTTTGTGAGGCAAGCAGGGGGAAGGGAAGGAATGAATTCAGAATTCTCTCCAAAATCATTTACAGAAGCATTTATGGTTTCTCTGCGTGTAAACATGCATGCATGGTCTTGGAGAGGATGGATCATTGGTTGGTACCCAATAGTTTGCTGAACAGAGGCTAATTTTTTTGTTTCCCTGCAATATCTTGTACTTTGAAAATGGATCCAACAACACTGGCTTCCTTTATAAAGAAAACAATTGTTCATTTGAAAATATGAGACTGACAAAATATTTTACAACACAAGGACAGCTAAAAGAATGCATTTTCCAAGTAGTACAGCACTTGACCATGTGTCTCTCAGCAGATAGAGGAATGCACATGTTAACTCCAGTTTAAAGAAGAAACCTAATCCCATGAAAGTGGCAGGCAGTGTATATCCTGAGCAACACCAGGACTTTTTACATATACAAGCACTATATGTAGGTAGATATATTTATAAACACCCACAGATACAGTCTGTAGTGCTACAAGACAACATTTGAATACAATACTAAATTCTCTTGCCTCAATAATTCAAATAGATTGTCTTGCAAAAGTCAAAATATATATTTGTAACTTCCAGTAATTAGCCTTCATCATATGCATAAAGAAAGATGTTTACTGCAGGTGAGATCTTTCTTCTACCAGCTCCAAGAGGTAAATCTGGACTCTCTATAAAAAAGGTCTAAAATCCAGATATTTTCCCCTTTCTAGGTCCGTTAACTAGGTTTAGATACCAGTATTTTATAGATACCTAGCTACCTTTGCAACTCTTAAACTATCTTTGTTGGCTCCCCAACTTGCCTCACAAGTTCAGAACGTGTAGATTTGCAGATTCTCCTGTAAGCTCTTAATATTTGTGTCAACAGAAGGAGTGACAGGTTTGGGGAAAGGCACAGAGAATTATTCTAGACTCTTCAACTCAGATTTCATTTCTTTTGCTTGGTAGTCAGCACCTGACTGTAATTCATTTTGAAAAGTTTAAACAGATCCTTCTATTTTTTGCTGACTTTGGAGCAAGGGCATTTGTCTATCCCTCATTAATCTTTATGTCACTTACACGATGGTGTAAAGAAACATCATACCTTTTCCTTTTGGCATAGATTCCCTAAATAGAGGTCTGATGCTGCAACCCTTGTCCATGTCAAGCTGTACTCCCTCCCATAAATATTTCCATTAAGGTTTTGCTAATGACCTTACAGCACTCAGAGGAAAGATTGCTGAACTGGGCCTGATACTAGCTGGATGAAGAAAACAAACAAAAAAATGCTCTAAAACAGAAGGCTTCTACTTTGACCTCCTGTTACAGAGTTTAAGTCAATCCCACTGAAAGTTGATGCCTTAACAGGAGTGGAGTATTTAATGCCAAGTGTTTTCAGAAATCCTACCTGAGCATTTACTGGTGTTGGATGGCATCATCAGACAAATGCTTTTTAGCACAGTTTGAAAAGTTATTGATCCCTTCCCTTTAGCTGTAGCTACTAGCTGTGTGCTTATTAACATTGGTGGTAGTTTACCCACCTGTTATTGCAAGAGAATAGGAACACTCTGAGTAGTAACTTCCAGTCAAAGAGCAAGAACTTGTTAATCCATTTCAAGAGTATCTCAAGTCCCACTTCTTTTTCCCTCCTTGGGCTCACATAATATTTCCTCCATCCCCTTCACATCCAGAATTAAAGGCAACTAGATATGAAAGAGAAGCCTGCACCTTCCTAGTAGTGACTTCTCCCCTCAGTACTAAACAAGGTAGTGGTATTTATTACTATTATTTATATTGCAGTAGGACTTTCCCTTATGAGGCCTGACATTTCATAATCACAGAAGGAAACCAGAAGCAAAGAATTACAAAAAACAAGACTCAGATATTTACAAGTAAAAGACTAAAGAGGAAAAAAAAGAATAACTCAAGAAAATACAAGTTTATTGAAAAAAAAGTAAAGAAGAACGGCTGTGGGTCTCTATGAGGGAATCTATTTATTCTAATACTGGAGAATGCCAACGCTATTCTTAAATCTCCAAAACAAGATAAAAATATAGAAAAGACAGGACTGGGTGCACAGTCACTCCTGTATAAATTATTATGAAGTTCTTCTCATTGCAGTAAGAGATCAGTTTCATACTTCATCTTACCATGTCCATCTAACTTCATACGTTGAATTTTCCTTTCACAGCATTATTAAACTTCCTTATTTCTGGATAACCACACTCTTTCACAGGCATAGAATATGAAAGTCAACAAGACACACAGCGAGTATATTCACACATCACTCTTCTTTAGACCCACAATGGACAGAAGTGTTTCCAGTCCCTTGAGTAGCTTGGTGCCAGAATGGCAACCTGCGATGTTATTACCATGTGCAGTGTCCTCTTAAAGAAAAATAGTATTCAGAAGATACATGAGTCAAGGACACAGCAAAGTGAAGGAACCAGCTAGGAACCAGTTCTCCAGTGTATCAACTAATGTGGACATTATTTCCTTAAGCTGGAAGTCAAAACAACTCAATTCATCCAACTAGTGCTGAAAGAAGGAAGAAGGAAAAATTTACTACTAAGGGCTTGTGAGCTTTGTCACTGAAACAGTAGGGGCTTTTGGGCAAGTTAATACTGCCCCTATTTTCAAAAGAGCCTTTAATTTAAGACATCCAGCTTCCTGGGTGTCTAGCTGCAGAAGCTGGGAGGCTGGTTTACAGAGCATCCGTCCGAGCTGTTGGGACGAGCAGGTGGTACCAGGGAATCAATGTCAGGCCTTCTAGGAAACGTAACATCAGTAGCAAGTGTTGACCTCCGCTGCTCCGCACCATACCCTTCTGCAACAATACCAAATGGCAAAGACTCACATAATTATATTGCTGCTTGTAAAGTGCAGCGGATAGAACATGCTACATCAGCGCTCATTGCTATTATTACTGAGGGGGGGAAAAGTCTCCAAGGAAAGAAAGGAATGAAATTCTGAGTGCTGTGTTACTCCGCTTAACTTCTGGGAATCTAATTATTTGAGAAGGGGTGCACTTAGCAAATCATTATATGTGGGTGTGAAAAATTGCTAAGAATCCCCCCTCCTTTCTTCATACAACTTACCCTTAGAAAAAGAAGGCAGGTAAGGGTACGTTTAACATTCACAGTCTTTTATACTACTAAGTGAAATCAGAACAAAATATGGTAATTAATCCATTGTGCATTCAGGGATTCAGGTTTGAGCAGCAGATGGGAAAAGTTGTGGATCATAACCCCATGCAATATTTGACAGAATATCAGTCAAATATAGTTCACACATCTTCATGTTTCTGTCAGTCCCTCTTATCTAAAGTTAATTTAAAGTGACAAGAACTACATTAGCACTTTTCAAAGGGTAATGCAAACTTTAGAATATTTGCCTCAAATCAGTACTCACTCAGACTCCTAAATGGTCAAACTGGCAGGCTCCTGCAGGTGATTTCCCTTTGTTTTTATGCTAAATAAGTAATCTGTTGCTAATTTTGCATTGAAATAAATCAGTTCAAAAGCGCCACAGAGAAAGTGCTATCTGTTTATTCTACGTATCACTCTCTTGAACACATTTGCACACACATGCAGAAGCTGTCCCAGATTATGCATCAAGGAAAGATTGGCAAAATCTATTTTTGCGAGATAATATAGGTTGGAGCCTTAGCCTTAGTATTTTTGCACCTTACTTGGGTGTGGGACTACAGCAGAATCCAAATAGCCTGATGTAATTCTATTACTGTGCTGGTTGCTTGTACTTCTGCTTCTTGCTTTCACATTACCAAATAGGAGATCACACCCTGCAGGGCTCCACACAGCTCATCTCTAGAGAAGGCAAAAAGTACTTCTTGACACTGAGGTTGCACACAAACCTACCCCCCTCCCCCGCCCCCAATTACAAATGATTTAGGGAAGGCTGTGAATGAGAAACATAAGGTAAACACTATTTAGACTCTATTGCCTTAAGTCCCCAATGTGTAACTCTGCTTACCTCTGGAGAAATGCCCAGTTCAGCCCTTCTGGATGCAGAATCAATCAACTCACCATCAGCAAGTGGGGTAGAGAGGGGGTGATAACACTGATTCCCTGCTCATTCTCCTCCTTTCTCCTCCATAAAGCAAAGTCGAAGACAAATCACTTCCCTGAAAAAAACAGACTCCACCCCACTTCACATCTCTTGCAAAGGTTTGCTCCAGGAGGGACAAAGAGGTAGAGTAGCAGGCCAGCTCCAGCTATTGATCACATGTGAAAGGGACTCATGTTATAAGATGGATGCATTGGTCAAATCTAAACTAATGCCTGGCTCATTTATGGGACTGGGAGAAAATGTAACAGGAAAAGTAGCTAAGGGTGCCAAAAGAAGAAAGGTAAAATAGGCCAGATGCACTTTTTTTCACATGCCTTTCCCTCACTGTTTCAAACCTGTGTTAGTTTAGCCAAGCCACAGCAACACACTTCAGTTCTTAGCACGCCATCTCATACATACTTGCATGTCCCTGATTGTCCCCATACCTTCACCCAGTTCTTCCACCATCACCTGCAACCTGAAGCCATTTGCTCTGGGTAAGAGCAGTCACCACCAGCACAGCTGGGGCATATTTACTCCCAGGTGCATCTCCCCTCTGTCTCCGCCGTGGCCCAGCAACCAACACACCTGCCATGTATAACCTGCACATTGCTGCTGCAGAAATACCCAGTTCTCCATTTCATCCAGTCCTGGATATGGCTGCCTAGTCTTGCACTGACTCCAGAAAGGGTGCAAAGGGGAGCAGCCATGGTGCTGCAAGACGTCAGCCCCTGCTAACTCCACCACTGCTTCCTGCTTAAGTGCTTGTCAGAGGGAGGACACGGGGCAGGGAGGTACGCAGAGCTGAGGAGTACCCCCTGCCTCCACATGCTCCTCACAGCAACAATTCCCCTCTTCCCCGCTTGTGTTGTGGGTGGTAAATTGCTGAGCTATTCAACTTGCATGGTTCAGTTTGCTCATTCAGGGTACATGAATCCCTGCTGAAAGTCTGCCAGCATCTTCCCAAGGGGGTAAATTTGATCCATTTGGTGCCTCGGGATATAAAGATGTGGAAGGTGCTCAGCTGTGGTGGCTTTCCATGTGCAGTAATTTAACCAATAAAATGAAGAAAATCTTTTTCTCCATTTTTTGAAACAAATGCTTGACGAGGAAAAAGGTCTTTTCTTTTAGAGCGCTGACCAAAGAGTATGTTTAGGTACATCTGAGGAAATTGCTTGCCAGCAGTTACCATACCATGCAGTCAAAGAACCCTTTTTTTTCTGGTGCATGTGTCCAGTCATATTCAACGAGGTGACGCATACACCGTTTTTCTTTTCAGCATGTGGTTATATTTAGGCAAATGCTTATATTTGTAAAAAGAGTAAGGTGCAAGACAGCTGCTGGAGCCAGATATCTCTCAAAACCATTCTGCTTTTCCTCCCCCTGTACCTTCTCATTGCCTATAAACTCAAACCGGTAGACAGCGGAAGTAATGAACAACTGAAATTAGGCCACACATGCTCTTTGCACGCCGCTTCTCTGCAGCATGAAGGGGCACCAGTTGACAGGCACCAAGACAGGAGGAGCTCAAAGGTGCGGGACCCTTGCATCTTCTCTTGCACTTGGTGGAATTTCTGGATGAAATACAGACTTCCAAGCCAGGACTATTCAATTCATTTTTACCCAGATCTGGTCCAGCAGAGGCTGCAAGCTCCTTTGGGCTGGCCGCCACTTTCATTCTTTGGAAAAACTGTTATGTGCTGCAGCTGCTCCCCGAGAGACTGGGAGAATGGCCAGAAATAAAAGGAATCTCCTGCAGGAATCCAGGAGCCAGCCCACACCTGGGACCTTGGGAGAGCCCAGAAAAAATAACTTACAATCCTCCCAGTGAGTTCCCCCCCTCCAGACTAGCCAGCAGCTCTCTTTGCCATGCTCTCCGCACCGGCTCCCCACGCCGCTCTGAGCAGGGTCCCATTTTGGTTAAACAACAGGCAAGTTTGCAAAGGGCTATCCTGTTAGATTGATGCTGAGGTCATTGGGGACCCTCTCTTCTGTGTCCTTCTTTTGTATCAGTTCTTTGTAGCCCCAAACCACTGTGATACCAACTGATAACGCTAAGGCTGACACTGGCAACCCCAGCCACTCAGAGGTATAAATCTGTTCCCCTCCTTCCCATCTCCCCCCGCAACAGCCAAGGATTTACAGATTTCCTTATTAGTGAGGGAAACATTATACGTGATTATCATAACCCAATTTGGGAGTTAAACGCTGCCTTTCCTTTCATTCAGGAACTTGTGTTACTTTTACTATGCTGTTCTTGACATGAAGATTGTAGTGATTTGTAAAACAAGAACAAAATTATTATTCTTTTCCCCTGTGTAGCTTGCATGAGCTGTGTATTTTCCACAAGACACTGGCTACTTTTGAGATATGCATTGAAGGCAGCCATGCAAAATGCTATGGAAAACTGTGCTAGTGTTTTTCTCTAGTCATCACTTTCCTAAGATACATGGAATCAGTGAAAATCAATGTGTTTTTTTCTACCCTACATTTTCTACGTTATTCTTTAAACTTTTAAAGCCTGCTAAGGAAAATATCTAATTCTGGGAAGCCTGGTATTCCCAGCAGGGCTAACAGCAGAGTGGTGGAGCAGTCCCAGCAGGCCAACCCCTCTAGGACCTAGTGCCGTGAGCTCCTCCAGGCTGCCCGGGGTTGGAGCTGGCACACTCCTTCCTCTCAAGCTGACCATGGTAGCAATTAATTGCATAGTAATGGAAGGATGCAATTATAGCCCAGCCAAACATAACTTACCCCCTCTCCGGGCCTCTGCATTTGGAACATTTTCCCTCAGCCATTCACTGAGACACGCCGGTGAAAGTTGACCGTGGATGAGTGTCTGACATCCTTGTCAGCACCACAGTGCTGCCGTGCTGGTGCTCTGCTGGGAAGAGGAGGTGGGTGCTGATGCTCTGAATAGGCATTTGGATGTCTTCCCACTATGTTTTGCCAATACACTCATTCGCGTCTGTTTTTCTGACAGAATTTTACCCTAGCAATCTTCTTCCAGGAGGCCTTTTAGACAGGACAGCTCCCTGAGTTTATCCCTCAAACTGTTATATTTCAATTACGCCAAAGAATTCAAACTACTGACATCTAATTTGTCTGTTTGATCTCCCTTTGTTTTTCCCTGTGCTTTCTCTTCTTTTTTTATCCTTAAGCAGTGAACTATTCAGACCAGGGCAGTCTTCTGTGGTTATTTGGAAATATGCCGAGCACATAAAATCTTATGATTCTGGGTCCATCATCTTCCCTTCCCCCCATCTCACCACAAATGGGCTCTATTACTAATCATAACTCACAGTCAACATCGCTTTGGTTTTAGAGAGGAAGAGATTTTCAGCCTCGGGCAAAAGACATCCAGTCTGATCATGAGAGATGCTGAAAGCTACGGGGGTTGCTGGCTCATAGTATCACTAAGGATACAGTCCTTGGGGAATAACTTCCCTGCTCATATAAGTTTTCTTTCATCCAAAATTCAGGCATGCCCTGTCCTGGTGATCTGGATAAAAATCTCTAAAAGTAGTGAATGATTTTGGGTGCCTCAGGTGGGGTTTTTTGGGTGCTGAGCTCAAAGCACTGTGAAGGGAACTTGATTTCCAAAGATGGCTAAGCAACATGCTTTCTGAAAATGATGTCTATTTGCACATTCCCAGCTGAGCATCCGGAAGTGCAGGAATCTGACATCTCAAGTCACTTTCAAAAATTTTTGTGAAATGCCTCAGAACAAAAATAATGTGAAAATTTTGATGCTTCTAGAAGAACTAGAATTTACTTCCACTTTCTCCTACTACAAGAACTTTCATTTTGGTATCTTGTAGTATTTGAAAATTTTTAAGACAGACATATTTTATAATAAACTTACAGAAAGTTAAGGTTTACTGTGGTCAGGGTGTCAAGTACAGCTCTGCTACCTTACTCTGAACTCCTGTCCACCCTGCCTTTAGAGCCTGCCAAAGAATTTTCTCCCAGCATACCAACTTGTATGTATGTATGTGTACTGTCTACATCTATATTTATATTCTCTTAATTATTTTGTATCACATACAGTTTTTAAATTCTTTCTTTTAGTAACAAAGCTTTCCAGCTCACTTTTGTCTTTGTTTTAAAAATAAACAACTTAAAAGAAGGCAAGATCAGAGGATTAAGTAAATTAATGAGAAAGGTACTTAAAAGGCTTTCAAAGTTTTCTTCTTGCAACACTAATATGTAGATTTTTTTTAAAAAAAAGCAAACATGAGTTCACAACTCAAATTAGCACCACCATATATGTTGAGAGAGCTCTGGCTCAGGAGGGATGAAATTTGGACCCATCTCAGTAAAAGAGACAGATCACATTTGGTTATGTTTTCTTTTCATTTTCATTGCATTGACCTCTAAATAGCTGGTGCTATCACTGCTATTTTCATATTTAGTGTGGCTTGGGGTTATTCAGAGGGAGGGAAGCTACGTAACTTTATACGACAGGTGTAGCAAGCGTGCTGGCCTGGGAGAGCTGTTGCACGGGGCGATGCGCAGCGCAGCTCGGCAGTGGGGAAGGGCAGGCACTGGGGCTCGGGGGCCGCTGGCAGCTGCTGGGTGTCATTGCCAGGCACAGGGGGACGGGGAGCTGGGGACGGGGCGGCGGGGAGGGGAGGGAACAGAGCACCAAGGCAGACACAGCTGAGGCCAGCTCTTGAAAGGACACACCATAAAGGCTGCGGAAGGATGTCTTATCCAGGAGGCGTGGGTGCAAAAGGAAGAAGCAATTAACTATGTTTGTCCTAAGGATCATTAAGCAAGAGAACAGCTTTGACATCTTAGGCTGTGGTACACCGGCAGCTTGTCAGGCTTGCGCTTTGTTGTCACTGAGTGCCCAAGTGCAAGAGGCACCATTTTACAGCAAACTCTTTCCCACTCACCTGCCTCAGGGCCCCATTTCACTTGCTGGAGAGCACAGCAGTTCTGGCTTTGCTTTCCTCTTCTTCACACTTGTCTTCAGTTGGGTGCAAATACTCCTGATTCACGGCGCAAGGAGGAGAGAACATGGCCATAAAGCACGTGCGCTCTAACACCATGAGGTAAGCACTGCGCTTGGCATGACACTGCTGCAGATAAGCAGCCGAGCTCAGACATACGCATTGCATTTTGATGTCAGATGCAGATAAATACTGTTCTCCTCTCAGAAAAGAGGTCAAAGTCTGAGGCAATGTGAGAGAGTTAAAAACATGTAATATTCTTTCTTCTGGTCAGCCAAGGAGAAGGCTGAAACCGTTCCCTTCCTCAGTGGGAGCAAAGCGCCCCATATAGCTTGCATAGGAACTACAGCGGTTGTGTTACCCCTTGTCCTCACTGGCAGGCCAGCCTTGGAAGCGACTGGCAGGGCATCTCCCCAGTCTGATTTTAGGCATCTTGCCTATATATCCCTATCGCCTGCAGAAGGAACCTCAGACGACTACCAGCTACCTTAGTTTCTGGATAAGAACCTGAGGTTACACAGGAGAAATCTGGGCCTAGACAGTGAATCCGCAGTGAGTCCCTACGTATCCCTTCACTCCAGGATCTCACCTTTACTCACCTCAAGTTAGGCTGTGTGAATGCACTCAGTCCTGCAGTATGGAAGAATGAATGCAAAAAGCCTCTCTTCTCCGAGCTGGTATCTTAAGAAAGTTTAGAGCAACCTGCACGTTTTGGCTGTCTGGAACGCCTGAGCCCATAGGAGACATATCTTCCAAGGCCCTCTGACCAATGAGCCCCAGCAAGTGGAGAGACCAGTTTGCACAGAATTTTGGTAGCATTTAGAAATTTAATTATCTCAAACTCGTGATGAGGGTTTAATCTTAGTTAAAAAAAAAAACAAACAAGAAAAGATATTTCTCCAAAATATTATTGAAAAGGTATCAAATAAGATTTATGGTGAAACGTGTGTGTGTGTGTTTGTGTGTGTGTGTAAGTATGCTACAGCATACTTTTATCTTATTGAAAGACATTTGATAGTTATTAAAAGATTATTGCTTTAAGGCATATTTTGATTTTCTGCCTAAGACTGTGTGGAGAGTCTCGCTACTGAGATAATAACAAAGAAACCTTAAACATGAAAAAAAATACTCACGTGAAAGATAATATGTTCCCTATTAGTACTGGTATCATTTTCCTTGGGATCGCTTCTCTCTAAATATTACAGAAGTTTAAAAGTAAAAGCCCATTTCCAGTAAAAAGAGACACTGCACGGTAGTTTTGAACTTTTTTTTAATTCAAAACTGCTGGTGTGTGTTACTTCATTAAGCAATTATCAAGTGACTATTTACTTCAAAAATTTATTTAGTTTCAAGATCTATGCTAAGGAGAATACAACCAACCACGCTGCATATATCAAGACAAACAGAGTTAGACAAATCTATTAGACATGCCCCAACAATGCTTTTAAAACTTGAGAAAGCTACACTTTTTTCTGCTCGTAGATGAAAGCGTTTTGGTGAGCCAGAGAGCAATCATGTGCAATTTTAGAATGATTGAAACCTTTTAGAAACTTGTATATGTATTTGATGTATTTATATATATATGTATATATTTGATGTGTGTGTGTGTTTTTACTTCGCTGTTTCTAGTTTCAGTTTACAGCACCTTGCTTTCTTCCTACAGACCTTGCAGAAAGCTGAAGAGTCAAGCATAACTTGGGTAGAAAAAAAATTCAATCAAAAATACTGCACGACTGTAAACATAAGCTCCTTTTAGTTGCAAAACTGTTGGTTTAGAGGAGTAATTTAATTTTTATTGAAGATAATTAAAGTCCATTTGAATTGATCTTGGTGCAGGAGATAACATCCTTTAGTCAGGGAAAGGAAAACAATTACAATACATAAAACTAAATAAACACCATAGAAGCAAAAGGCAGTCCCAAATTTACAGACCCTTCCTAGTTTACATAAGACTGAAGTTTAAATAACACATTAATAACCTCATAAGAGACGCATTTTAAATATATACTTGATTAGTGGAATGGCATATACAATTCATTTTCCTGTGAAGATGTGCAAATATATTATTTATTCATAGGCACTTATGCATTAAGATTTAGACAAATATTTTCCCTATTATGACCTACACTTATTTCAACAGAATCCATCACTAGAATAACTGTGCTGCCTGTATGAGCATGTATATACTCATTTATATGAACATCAATGTGCAAGTTATGTGAAACATATTTAGAAGAACAAAAATAAATAAATAAAAATGTGTTGTTTTTTTTTTTTTCCTCACAGAGCAGGAAGAGTAAGGGATCACGGACTGAGGCAAGAAGTTCTCCGGCATTAGAGGAAGACTGCAGATCAAGAGAATATTACTTTAATAGCAAAATAAAATCTCTTTCACATTCCGTACTCCCTTTGTTTCACCCCGGACACCAGGCATCAGAGGAGGGACGCAGCCCTAGGAGCGGAGCAACCCAAACCCCATTAAACATGCACATCCCAGCCTGCTGTGCAGGGAGTTACATGCCCAGGCTCTGTTAACAACAGTAATTGTGCATATAATTTCTTGCGCCTTGTTCTGAAAATCCACCCTACGGACTTCAGCTCCATGTCAAGTAACTCGGCAGCCATTTATTGCGTTCCGAGGGTGGAAAGCAGGACTTTGGGACTGCAGCCTGGAAGCGCTTCTCCTTCCCCCCTTCCCCGCCTGCGCTATTCCCACTCGGCCGTATCCTGCGGGGGAGCTGGGGGCCGGGAGCGCCCGGGCACGCAGGGCTCGCGCGGCCGGGGACAACCGGCACCTGCTGCCTGGCGGGGAAAGGAGGCGTCCCTGCCGCGGGGCTCGCCGTGCCCGGAAACCAGTCTTGAAGCCCGCTAACAACATGGCGGCAGCAGCGCGGCTGCCTGCCGACCCAGTGCCTGCGGGCGGCTGCGGAGAGCCTCCCGGCGCTGGGGCCTCGGAGGCCTCGGGGCACGGAAAGGCTACGGAAAGCTCTCCGAAAGACAGATGGTGCCAGTGGAGGAGGCGGGAGGGTGAAGGCCGGCTGAGGGCTCCCCTGTGCTGGGGAGCGCAGGCCTTCGTGGGACTGAGCCCTAGAGTAACTGAAATAAAAACTTTCTGTCCTGGAAAAGCTGCAAAATGCCAGGCTGCTTCTACTGGCACACAAGCAATTAAGACTTTGGCTCCATCTGTTCACAAAAGCATGAAAGCAGAAAGGAAAATGGAGCCTAGATCCAAGGCTACGCTGCAGAATCAGGGCAAGCCATGAAGGTAATTTGCTGAGCGAGACCATCAGGTGCCAGAAGGTCTTACACCAAATTGTCCTTTATGTTGAAGAAGGTCCTCCCCTCCCTCCCCAGTCTACTCCTGTGTACTTGGATACTAATTTAAAAAGTGCACAATTTAATCACCCACGTAAATACATACGCATCGAAACCGCCAGCCTGACCATGAAACTTAAGAATCCTGTCTTCTCCACTAAATTCCCATCGCGCTCCCGACCAAATCACACCCTCAGCCACTCTCTTCCCTTTGCACTAGAGGGGAAGGACAAGGGAAAAAAAAGAGAACAAAACCAAGATGGTCTTTGCACAGTGTGCCCACAAGGTTAGGCTGTGATTCACTAATGAATAAGGTTCTCTGGGGAGCAATCCTACATCAGTAGGTGGAATGGCTAATCTAATAGGTTTCTTCCATATCTAAATTCTATAATGGTGTAACTTGCAGCAGGGAGCATGTGATCACTCTTCGAATGAGCAGTGGGAGGGGAAAGGGATATATTTAATGGCCAGAATTAGTTTCCTTACATTGGTTTCCCAAGCCATTGTGCAGAATATGCAGCCTAAGAGTAGTGCGAGACTTTTTTTTTTTTTGATTTTGATTTTGAAATGGGTACACATCAAATACACCCATCCCCCAGTCACAAGAAAATTCTCGCCACATGCTTCTGTCCTCCAGACTTACACAGCATTTTATTGTATGGAACACATCAAAAGGGTTTGGTTCCCTTGTAAAAGTTTTACAGGAAAATCATTGAAGAGCAGTATAACTTTTCCTTTTTTTTTCCTTTTTTTTTAAATTCAAAACTAGAACCAATATTCTGGATTCCCACACTTTGGTGTGGACTCAGAGAGAGCTGTGCTTTTCTGTACAGTAGAGCAGAAATACAGACCCTGTATAATTAGAATTGCAGTCATGGCCTGTGGGATCTAGTGATTTGGACATATTTTATTTAACCAGCTTAGTAAAAGGTAATATTCAGCAGCTGTGATCTATAGCAGAATTACAATTTTCAGGGTCAAGGAGGGATTTTGATATTAGGAGGTTGGGCAGAATTGCTGTAAAATCTCATGAGCTGTCGTTAAAAATAAATGAGAAAATAGGTTATCCAAGAGTCATTGTAAGGGAAAAATCAATAGGCAGTGTCTATTCACTTGGGCTATCAAAATCCTTGAAATTTGAACAAAAGTTTCACGTTTAGTGTGCTGTAGGTTTTGAAATGTAAGTGGTGAATGCTCTGTGGGTACAAATTCATTGTGCTGTGCATTCAAACAAGAAGAAACCTTTCTGAAGTTTTGGAGTTCTCTATTAAGATAGTATAGCATCTTTGTCACTAAATCAGACATGTAAAACAGTTGCCAGAGAAAACTTCAGAAGCAATTTCAGCTAACTGATGACAAACTCTAGTACTACTCTTGGAAGCGTATCACATTTCGTTAGCTCACCTTGCTCCTCCGGGGCTCCCTCCCTCCTCTGGTTCCCAGCTGGCACAGAAAGGGGTTGCAGTCCTGGTGCCCAAACAACTTGCAGCCAGCTCACTTGTCCACTGCAAAACCCTGAATGACAGACATTGGAAATGAGCATTATCGATAATTCAGAGCAGGACACATAATTGATATAGAAAGAGAGTATCATCCTCATTCAGAAACAATTAACTTCCCCCTCCAACACAGTAGTTCAAAGAAGCCTCAGCCTTTTAAATATGAATGAGTATAACCTCAAAATAGGCAACTATTAGCTATTGCAATACACACACGGAGGAATAGGAATTAATTTTTTTTCCTAACATCCTTGTAACTACCAAATTTAAGTGTGTCATAGATATAGATGTGCCGGTGCACAAGTTGTGCATGGACTCCAATCAGTTAAGAGCGGGGAGGGGAAAATGAGAGGAACATGCTACCAAAAGAGCTGTTGAACTGCAGCATTTTATTTGGTATGCAATCCACAAGTCCAGTTAATGCTTGGTTCAAGAAAGACAACAGAAACCTTACCTGTACGGACAGAATGAACAAGATTCAGCAGAGCATACTCAGTGCAAATGGACATCCAAAGGTCAAATCTTACACCAATGTTCACCAATGCTGAGGCACTCAACAGACTCTTCTGACGTTAAATCTGCAGAAGCCCGATGAAGATTTGTACATTGTTAATTTGATTGCAGTGGGTGCATGTTAAATAGAACAGAACTGAGTTTGTCACTGTCATCTGAATCCATTCAGTCAGTGCAACAAAGGTATATTTAACTAAAATATGAAACAGACTTGCTAACACCGCATTATTTTCTCAGGCTTACAAAGTTAAAAAAAAATTAAACTGAATATAAATGACTTTGAGCATTTTTTATGACACCCACAGCCTAAGTGATCCAGATAATGTAATCTAACCATCATTAGAAACCATGAAATTACAATTCCTCTGGGATGGATATTTATCTCTCTGTTACATACAGAAAGGCGATTAATTAGTAGCTCTTTCAGTGTTTAACATTACTGTGTACTAAGGCTGATTAAAATCTAACTATAGAACAGCTATCATAGCTAACACGTAATCTGGGGAAAGTTTAGCTGGGGCATGAAGAAGCACCTTAAAAAGAAAACTTATGAAAATGTACTCTCAGAAGTAGGCAGCTTCAAAGCCAAAATCCAGGCTTCCGTCTTATTTCTCTTGCACGCAGTAATCATGACAATTACCAAGATTTCAAAAACCTCAATATTAAAAACAACAAAACCCATGTCAAATAATTCTGTAAAGTGGTAACATTCACAAAATAGCCATTAGTTTTCTAGGAATGCATACAGTTTACAGCCGTAAAGTGAATGACGCAGTAGTGTCTTGAATGGCTCATTCTGAAATTTAAATCAGCATGTTTGCTGGGGCTTGTGTGTGCGTGTACTATACAAACAGCACAGTGCACACATGCTGTGTGGGCTAAATTCATATTTCTGGTGAAATTTCACTGGCTTGTGTGGAATGCACCAAAGATATATCAATGTGTGTGTGCAAATATTTTCCTCCAGGATCTCACGAGGGACAAGAGAACATGGATAATTTAACTTGGGGGGAACAAATTGAGACAACTTTAGTCAGTTTGATTTTCAGAGCAGTCCTACTATGAATGAAAACATTGGGGGAATTTCATGCAAGGGTGGCTAAAATACTGAAAAATTCCAAATCACTAGTGGGTTTTGAAAATAATGCCGTATTTTGGCATCACTGTACCTACGTATGCACACTATGATGCTTGGGCTGGTTGAGAAGAGTGAAAAAACTTTAAAAGCAAATGTAAACAGCTCAGCAAAAAGACTAAGGTAACCTTGATTTTATTTTTTGAAACCATCAGCTGAGATCACACACCAGTATTGGACATAGATTCTGTTTTAATGAGGATAAACAGGAAGGAATAATTAGAAGTACTTTTAAAACAAAGCATAAAGAAAGGACACTTTACCCTTCCCCCCACCCCCTGTCCCAAAGAACTGAGCCACTGATTCCTGATCCTCTCTATTGTGTCAAGTATTGTGTAGATGCTGCTCTCTTCTGGCTGCCTATACAAATTTTAATATGCAAAATGCTGGTAAAAATTGAAATAAAAGGCTGTGTAAATCAAACATGGCCTCAATGTGCTGAAGGTAATGGAGTCACCTTCAAGGCTTTCCCACGTAAAGATGACCCGTGCCCAGCTGTTTCATAGTGCTGCTCCAGCATCAAACTGGATAGCAACTCCTTCGACATTCCCTCACCTGCACACCTAACTCAGGATGGCCCGGGTTTATATTTGGAGGCAAGAGGAAGGCACAATCTTATTTTTTAAGCTGCAGCTGAACAAAACTAGCCACTGTAGGCATGTATAAGACTTGCACACTGGGGAAGGAGCACAACTGTTAATACTATTGGATTTGTGCTCTTAGCTATTTCTTACCTCATGACAACCTGCGTACCAAAAGCTCGATTTCACATTCTTATGAAAAAAGAGGGCACCTGCAACACAGTGAAAAGATTCAGAAAAACCCAACACCACTTTTTACATTCTAAAATGACCTCTGTGTCAAGACTGAGATCTTTGAGCCTACCCAGCACAACTGAGCTACCCAGCACACCTGAGCACAACACCAGGCACCCACCCTCTGCTTCAGAGAGTGCTGAGCAGGAGCAGCAGACCTGTGAATAGGTTGGCAGTAGAAAATGACAAGTCCCCACAATGTCCCATTGCCCCACTGTGCGGTGCAACAAGGTAGAACATGTACTGGGGTCCAAGGTGACCCCAAGATGGTGGTCTTCCTTCCACCCTCCAATTACCCTGCAGCACGTGTCTGTGCCACGTATCTCCGACCACCCCCAGCAGGTATTCTCAGGCAGCTCTAGTGGCCCTGCTGGGTCAGACTCCTGTCTCAGAAGAGGTGCCACACTTTCCTGCTGCAGGTATGAACAGTGGCATTTCACTGGTGGCCCGAGAGCCTCTCTCCATCTCCTCTGCCCATGTGGCAACTTCACATGACTGATGCTGGGCAGAGCGGGCAAACCCTCTGCGTTGCCTGAGAAAAGCCTGCTACAAGGGCAGGTGGGATCTGTGGGCAGTGTGAGTTCGGACTATCTATAGACACCCAAGTCACTAGCCCTCAGGATCAGTCTGAACTTGAGGACAGCTCAGGTACTACAAACACGCTAAAATATCTGATCCTACAGAAAGAGAAAATCAGCTACTACAGAGTTAAATCTGTGCTGATTTGTTGCCTTTCCTAAGGTTTCCTCTTAAAAGATAAAATTCATCTTTAACTGAAGGGACAACATCTAGCCACGTCCGATGTCATTTAAGCCCCACTGATCATCCAGCTGGGACACATGCAACACACGAGGCCTGGGCTGGTGTCTTGTGAATGCAAGAAATATTATTCCCAGTGAGAGAGCGACTACACTTGGTGGAGGAGGACGTGAGCTCTCCTGCTATGCGTTTGTGTGGCACTAGTTTGCTGCTGCTGCTAGAAGGAGAGGAAACACAGTCCTTGCGGCTTCTGTAGGACTCACAGGGATATCTGTTACAATTCATTAAGTAGCGCTCTAAGAAGTTACAATAATAACATTTCAACAGAGTTTCCAGAGGGAGTCTCAGAAACTACAGGAAAAGCGGACAAGTTTCAATCCATTTATCAAAGCACTTCAAGATAGATGAAACAGCAGACATGCTTAGCGAGGAATGTCTCTCTTTCTGGGTGTCCAGAGCATTTCAGTAAATAAAAAGCTCTTTAAAAATAAGTCAATACAATGGAATCCCTTTTGCCTTTTGCCAACTCTTGTATTATACTTACACCCAAATGACCCTCCTACCTATAATACTGTTGCAATTTACATATACATCAAATAGGTGCTTTTCACTTACATAATACACTTAATCCAAGGATTACAGAGCACATAATAAACATTGCAACATGTGAGGTAGGTTAGCATTAATGAAGTTGCAGTGGATAAACTGAGGCATAGACTAGCTTTATGACTTGCTTGTGGTCCCACAGTCAATCAGCAAAACTCATTAAGACTCTTCAAACAAGTGCTAGACACCTATATGCACATACTTGTATGGATAAAATAGACTAATCAACATTTTCAAAGGGAACTTTAGCTCCTCATCCAGAGACACTCACACTCTGGTTTTCTGAGGTCAGGAGGACAAAAGGCAAATAGGAGAAGATAAAAGGAACAGAAGGCAATTGCTTGCTATTACAAGTATCTTTTTTTTTATTATTTGTATGCCAAATTGTGTATACAAAACAAAAAAAGCACCCAAAACTGAAGGACATTTTACATGTTGGTCTCCAGTCATCTGATTTTCTGAGGAAGGATTTTTCTAGATCTTCGACAGGGGTTTTCTTAGTTTTTTATTCAATAACATGAGTTTATATTTAGCTTTCATATAGCAGACTGAGGAAAAAATCTTTGATTAAAGTCTTTGAGCCAAGCAACTAGGATAAAATTTTCAAAAGCACTCAACTGTGACTTTTGAAAATAGAATTAGGCTAGTTGCTGAGGCAAGCTTTGAAAGCTACCCCCTACCTCCTTTAGCATTTTAACTGAGAGCTAATTTCATCAGTTATGGTACCATTTCCCGTCTTAGATTCCTTATCTCATGGCATTCACCAATATTGCTAAATCAAGCTGGATTAAAACCAGGAAAATTGCTGTGAGACTTGGAGATGCAGTAGGTTGTGGTAGTTGTGGCCATGACCTCCCTGGCAGGTCTGTCACCTGAGAGCGTGGTGGACCTAGACACGGGGATGCGCCATGGGTGTCACCCACTTTCCAAACCAGCCTTTGTTCTCTTTGTGGCAGCCCTGGCTAATTGTGGTGTCCGCCCTCCACCTGATGGTTTGAGGAGGCTATAATTACTTAGGTAATAAAGGTCTGATTCTTCCTGCTGCTCTGCACCTTCCACTGGCCAGGAAAACTTGTGTAAAGTGGGTGCAAAATGCTACCAGATCAGAAACATGGCATTTTACATCAATGTAAATGACCAGGTGTAAGGAACAAAGGCCTACATAACAATGCTCTCAGCTCTGTTGTCCTTTAATTAAGTAGTTTCTCAGACAATGACACTAATGAGGCCTTGTCTCCTCAGGGTTGGATTCTCTAGTATCTAAATAGGATGTGAGCTCTTCCTGGGGAGAGAGGTATTTGTAATTTCTCCTCCCAGGTGGTATCCAATTTGGGTGGATGTCCTGCTGAAGCCTTTTTCTTGGGAGCGATGCCTGTGCGATCTCTCTCCTCTTGGCTTCTTATTTTCCTGAAACCTACAGAAATTTTTGA